>NW_026068392.1:0-1623 GCF_014885135.2 Alexandromys fortis | reverse complement strand
TTTTACTAAAATCATGCTTTCATTATATAGTATTCAAACAAAGAACAAGTCAGAAAGTCATGTATCATTAGTTGGCACAGTATGAAAACTTCTTTTAGCAATGTTTAAAAAGTATGTTATCAGGAACAGGTGTTAGACACAAAGCGTCCTTAGAAGGGGAATTCTTGTCCTTGGGACTGTAAATCTTAGAAGAGGAACTCCTGTCCTTGGGACTGTAAGCCTCAGGCAAGTGGTTACATCTTATGAACAGAAAGTTTCTGTCTTATTATTGCTATCATGGCCCTTCCTCCTCTTAACCCTTTATTTCGTCTAGTGACCAAATATACCTAATCAGTTTTCTGCACCTGTTGAACTATATTTTTAGTACCTTCTTATGCGGCAGACATCATGGGGGTTGGGGTCTAGCAAGCCTATCCATAAAGTTGAAAGTATAATATAACAGTCTTTGTCCATCAACATTAACCCATCTATTCCCAAACTCATCATAGGCTCCTGTATAAGGAAGTAAATCAAGGAGTGCGCTGGGGAATTTTCTCTAACTCTCCTTTTCTCTCTAAATCTGATACACTATGACGATTCCCTCGTAACATATCAACTTTAGCCGTTTCTGTATCATAATTAATAAAGTTTCCCAGGCTCATGTGGCGTGGGGCATACTTTATTTCCTCAAGGACTGCTTTAATGAACGGTGGGGCCGAGCCAAGGACGTACTTTGATTTCTTGGTAAGCGGTCAGCTGAAAACAGGAAAGATAAGAAATACAGAGAAAGATCATGCAGGGTGCCAGGAGGGCTCGCTCCCAAGGCTATCTCCAGATATGAGATCTGCCTACGGCATCAGGTCCTATCTTGACCACTGCCAGGGGACCACCTGGGGCTTCGCTCCAGGAAGCTCTAACCCCAATCCTTCAGCAGGCAAAAGCCAGCGCAGAAGCATTTTGTCACTACACGGCAGTCACTGCTGTGGACGTGGCAATCTTTAACACCATGAGTAGAGATACTCTCTGAGAAATCAAACCGAATAACTCAGTACTAAATTGTGAGTACTGTTATATTCAAAAGGGCAGGAATCGAGGAATAGCCGGGCGGTGGTGGCACACGCCTTTAATCCCAGCACTTGGGAGGCAGAGGCAGGTGGATCTCTGTGAGTTTGAGACCAGGCTGGTCTACAAGAGCTAGTTCCAGGACAGGCTCCAAAACCACCTTTACATAGTTAAAGCAATATTCAACAACATTAGTGAACCTCCTCATTGGCTATCTGATATCAAGTTGTCAACACTAGAATCACATATGTGGAAATAGCACTAAAAGACCTTAGCACATTGTCTTTATATATTTAACCATTTGTGTGTGTGTGTGTGCGTGTGTTTGTGTGTGTGCAATTTGAGAGGGAATAGGGGATGTATAAATTTCGGGAGAAAATGGAAGCTGATGTTAGGCAATTATAGTTTAATTTTTAAAAACCTGAAACTTCATTCTCTTTTAGACAATGATTCTTAATCCAAGATGATACCTAGGCAACTCTTTATGGGAGTCAGAATTATTCATAGTATTGTTTTCATATTTTGAAGTGCATCATTAGCCTACTGCATGCCTGACCTAGGAAGCCATCTGAGCTGATGATA
>NW_026068391.1:117134-119144 GCF_014885135.2 Alexandromys fortis | reverse complement strand
AAAAAAAAAGTAGCCTTCATTTGTGCCAGCAGTGTATCTTAGGAAATGTACGACAATCAGCGTGACTCCACCAGAATCTATAGAGTCTATATCTATATATCTATTTGAGTAATATTTAAAATGATTTTCACAATGACTGTTTTAATTTACACACACAGACTCCCCTCCCTCCACTTCCTCTCCAACATTTGTTGATGACAGCCTTTCTGACTGGGGTGAAGCGCTGTCTCTAAGCAGTTTTATCATCTTTATTTCATTCTTTCATGTGGATGAGGGTTTTGCCTGCGTGTGAGGCTAGTTTCCCACCGGCGGGAGGTCACGAGTTGCGCGACTGCGGCGGGTAACAGACACATAGACACAAAAATAGGCATAAAGCTAAAATATTTATTACAGGAGAGAGGGAGAGTGGGAGAGAGAGAAGGAAAAGAAGAGATAAAAAGAGAGAGAGAGACAGAGAGACAGGCGTGTGCATGCAAAGGGGACAGAAAAAGAAGAAGCAAGAAGGCGGCAGGAAGATCAGGGGTAATGGGAGTGGGCGTGGCTTGTCCCTTAAAGCGACAGGAAAGCACAACAGAAACCACTTGTTGTCCACATTTCCCAGCCCAAACCTCACCCTCAGTCCCCAGACATTGAAAGACACTTCTGAGGACTTCGGATTTGTCCTGACTCCATCCTCTGCACGGAGGTCTGTCTGCAACAACCACTTCTTGAACCCTGGCCCAGAATTTTCCTGATGGTTTTCCAAGGGGAAACCACTGGATAACTACAGCTGTTTGCTCTTTCCCACCCCCACTCCCACCAAATCCCCATGATGTCTGAACTGGTCAGGAACACAGCAGAGAGATGGTTTCTCTTTAAAGCAGAGGCGCTGGCCTGTAAGCACCACACAGACTCCCACAGAGCCCAGGCTCCTGTGTTCACCTGCAGTGGGCAGCTCACACTGCCAGGCCTGACAGCTCAGGAATCTGTGTTCTTCATAGGTAAATGAATGTGTTAAAACAACCATGTGCTAGACTCACAGTCTAGTGTTTGTCCCAGATGGTGCATCTCTGGCCCCAGCTGTCTTGTATGACAAAGACCTTCCTTCCACAGCCTAAGTTTCTGTGAAGCCAGAACAGAGCATCAAGGCAGCTGTCTGCCTATCCTACAGGTGGCAGGGTGCAGCCCAGCAGTGAAGGACGTCCACATATAGTGCCTCAGACAAGTGTCCTTGTAATTAATAAACATTAATAAAAAGTGTTAGTTTAATCGATGAGGGTACCTACTTGTCCCGTCTCTCTTGTCTCCTGGACAAGACTGCACCTCCTCTTCCCGCCTCCTGTCTCCTGGAGAAGACTGCACCTCCTCTCAACAAGCTCTGCACAGCCCTCTCTCCAGTCACTAGCAGTGGCTCCTAATAGATTCCTCAAGGCTCCATCTGCGCTGGGAATAACAGTCCTGCTCAGTGGTGCAGATTCTTGGCTTCCTGGTATTTCCTTCATGCTGCAGCTTCCTCCCTTGTCAGTGTGACTTCCTGCCCTGTCCCCCAATTCCTTAGAAGTCTTCTTCCCTTGTGGAGCTAATGCCTGCCTGTCTGCTGAGACCTGGGAAGATGTTTTCACCCCTGAGCTAATAAGTCCTGATCTAACTTGCCTGGAGCAACCAGCTCCCCTTCCTGCTGTTCACTTATCAGGGCTTTTAACATTTAGAGCTGTTCATCTATACAGATCTTAGTCTTCTTATGCTTTTTATGCACACACGCGCACACACACACATGCACACACACACACACACGCACACACACACACACACACACGCACACACACACACATCCTGGCCTCCCTTTCTCACCTCATGGCTTCCTGTTGTCGATGACTCTGTGAGCATGGCTGTTTCTTTCCTCTGAGCTCCCCAGCAGGGCTCATATCATGGTTTCACTGCTGCTCAGTTTTATTCTCCCTTTCCCAGGATGGATTTGGGTGTTGCTCTAATACACCCAGAAGACTCTGTCACTGTCAAGGTGTCCCTATA
>NW_026068391.1:108053-111953 GCF_014885135.2 Alexandromys fortis | reverse complement strand
ACCTGGAAGGGAATGAGCTAGGACAGAAGAAGGAGGCCAAGCAGATTTGTCAAAGCCCCGTTTATTAGGATCATGGTTGCTGTTTATATAGGCCCTGGATGAGGACTTGTGGGGGCAGGGAAACTGGATTCTTGCCGCGTGTTCCAGGTCACGTGGTTCAGGTTCGTCACGTAGGCCAAGAGGTTACCTTCGAACAGGTAGGCCAAGAAGTCACGAGTTGCCACACCTGGTTCCCTTGATAGCTGGAATGTGAGGCGCGTTCTGCTAACAGATAAGTTAATTGGGTGTGGGGCAGGTTCTGTCAATAGAACATAATTATGGGTGTGAGGTTCCCTGCAGACTCCCCAGGGTGATGGTTCCTGTAATGATTTCTAGGAGGGAAATGGCTCGTGACACAGAGCAGCCATGGGCTCACCTGGGCAACTGGGGCCATTGAGAGCTGGGAGTTGGAAGGGGAAAGGCACCAAGAGGGCAGCCAGGATGACAAGGGGTGAAGTCCTCCCTGTTGTCAACCTTGACCTCAGCTGCTGACTCCTTGTCCTCTGGGACAGACACAGGCATCAGTCTCCTAGGCTCCTGCAGCTGGATGAACTGGGGAGACTCAGCACCCTGCAGCCTGCACTGCACAGTGTGGGCTGTTCATGGCCTTTGGCTGACAGTAGTGTGGAGGACAAAGTGGCCAAAGATGCTTCTAACTCAAAGGTCCCACCTAGTTGTAAATGAGAGTTCTGCTCTCTAGACTGTTGTCAACAGGTGTGGCTTGTTGCCAGACTTCCTGCTCCTGAAATAGGGAAGTAGTTGGTTCCTACCTGAAACAAAAGTCTGAGGATCCAACTAGGTTCTAGTTCATTGTGTGGAAATGACTTGGATTCCACACAGGGAGTGGTTTGCCTATGGAGGGCTTGGTCTAGGGCGTGAGTCAAGTGCTTGAGCTATGACTGTACTCCGTGACTTTCAATTTGTGTGTTAATGCGGTCCTTTCCTTTTGTTCTCCTCCTACCTTTTGAAATCAGGGGTATATTAACTGCTGGAAATTAAATAGGGCGAATATTTAGTACTCACTGAAATTCCCTCTCGATACTATCCTATGTGTTTCTGCATTTTATTATTTTCGTTCATGTCTTCCTATTCTTTACTATATTTCTAAATTCCCACCCTCCACTCTGGAAGAGGTATTTTGTTGAGGCTGACCCCCAACTATGTAGTGGTTCTCTTCAAGCTGTGTAGGAGCAAAGGTGCCTGCAGACCAGCCTTGGAGTCACAAGGACATCTCCCTGTCATTGCTGGGACCTAGGGTTGAAAAGCTAGTGAGGGTGAACTCAGAGGTTCTTACTGGAGGAGCAGCCCAGGTCCCCCAGGTCCACAGCAAACCAAATCCAAGGTGTTGGGAGAAGTGTCCTCTGGTTTGGGTGTTATGCAAATCAGGGAATAGAGACCCTCAGCTCCTCTGGACTGTACTTGTGACTGTGCTGAACTCTTTCCTGTATCAGGCAGTTCAAGGTGGTCCTGACCCTCTCTGGCTGTGAAGTACTGGCTTGGCAAAATATGGGACAGGTTGAAGACACAGTAGCAGGGAGGGATGTGGTGGGGGTGGAGCTTGTGCAACTGACTGACTTGGCAGTGCCTGCATCTGGTGTGTGAGATGGCAGTTTAGGCACGGAATGCAGGTGGTGATGCCCAGGGTAGGTGTTGCCTAGAGCAGCCCAGTTACACAGGACCAGGAAACCTTGCTGTTAAAATGGGAGCATAGTCCCCAGCTCCCAGGCCTTGGAGTTGCTTTGGTTCTGACTCCAGATTCCAGCATGCCAGGTTTTAACCCGTCCTTGGGAGGGGGGGTTAGGACCACTCCCACAGGGTATTTATGTGGGCTCACAGAGGAGAAAAGTGTGGTTTTCAGGTCTTCATGGGCTCCCTGCTGTCCTGTCTCCTGGCCATGTGCTCGGCCACCTAAGAGCGTCATTCTTAATAAAATGATGGGCTTTTTGATTCAGTTTGATTTGACCTAATTGGATTTCTTGCACTGGTGGAGCCGCCTTTCTTATTCTTTCTCTCTTCACTTGCTGATGAATCTCCAAGGGCCATGAACAGCAAGATCCCAGTGACTGTGAGGCTCCATCAGGTGCTGCTGGCCTCACTGTGGACAATTGCTGCATTGATAAGGCACTGAGCTCCAATATGAGAATTGGTAGCAAAGCTCATCTTTTCCCTCCCAGAACCATGAAGCTGTCTGCTCTCCAGTTTAATCCTAGAATTCTGTAGACCAGTCTGACTGCATCAAGCAACTCCAGAGGCCAGGGATTCTGGTTTTCCTGCCATTGCTGCACTAAGGACCTCCCAGCTCCCATGGGCTCTCAAACTCAGAGCCAAGTGGTCCACCTGCTGCTGCTGCTTCTGTGTGCTTGTGGATCCCAGGTCCCCACAGAGCCCAGGGAGCACAGTTCTTCATTCTGCCATGGTTTCCTGGTGGATAAATAAAGCAGGGGTTTTGCTCCAGGGCCCCCATCTGAGGCCTGCAGGTTGAAGATCCAGTAGTGGGACCTGCCAGGCTGGCCCCTCCCATCTACCTTCCCAGCCTGTCCCCAGCTCTAGAAACCAACATGCCCTCTGCAAGCCACCAGGGTCATAGCTTCAGATTGGAGTTCTGGTGAGAACTCAGTTTTTTTCCTACTTCTCCAATTCTGTCCCAAGCATTCAAAGCTGCTGCAGGGCATAAAGCCAGAGCATGGTCATCCTAGAAAGATTGTTGTTCTATAGTAGCACAGTCTCCTTCTCCAGAAAGTTGGTCTTGGGAGATTTCCATACCATGCCTCTAGCTTTACTCTGTTGTTCAGTAATCTCAGCCTCTTCTCTGAACCAGGTTCTCCACTGTGACTGTGGACCAGGCTCTAAAACAACTTTAACCAAGCTTTTCCAGTCTTAGGGATAATTCTATTACAAACTGACCACAAGTTTAACAATTCCTTCACAAAAGGTAAACACAGGCCATGTGAGACCATTGCCAAAAGAACACATAATCCAATAAAAAAAATGGAGTACAGACCTAAACAGAGAACTCTCAATAGAGGAATTTAAAATGGCTGAAAGACACTTAAGGAAATGTTCAACATCCTTGGCCATCAGAGAAATGCAACTCAAAACAACTCTGAGATTCCATCTTACACCTGTAAGAATGGCCAAGATCAAAAACACTGATGATAACTTATGCTGGAGAGGTTGTGGGGTAAAGGGAACCCTTCTGCATTGCTGGTGGGAATGCAAGCTGGTACAACCCCTTTGGATGTCAGTGTGGCGATTTCTCAGAAAATTAGGTAACAACCTTCCTCAAGACCCAGCAATATCACTTTTGAGTATATATCCAAAAGATGCTCAATTGTGCCACAAGGACATGTGCTCAACTATGTTCATAGCAGCTTTGTTTGTCATAGTCAGAACCTGGAAATAACCTAAATGCCCCTCGACCATTGAATGGATAAAGAAAATGTGGTACATTTACACAACAGAGTACTACGGAGCAGAGAAAATTAATGACATCTTGAAATTTGAAGGCAAATGGATGGAGCTAGAAAACATCATTTTGAGTGAGGTAACCCAGACCCAGAAAGACAATTATCATATGTATTCACTCATAAGTGGTTTATAAACAAAGCAAAGAAACCAGCCTACAAATCACAATACCAGAGAACGTAGACAACAATGCGGACACTAAGAGAGACATAAATGGATCTAATCTACATGGGAAGTAGAAAAAGACAAGACCTCCTGAGTAAATTGGGAGCATGGGAAACTTGGGAGATTGTTGAAGGGGAGGGGAGAGGCAGGAAGGGGAGCAGAGGAAACTGTAGAACTCAATAAAACTCAATAATAAAGAGAGAGAGAGAGAGAGAGAGAGAGAGAGAGAGA
>NW_026068391.1:81498-98548 GCF_014885135.2 Alexandromys fortis | reverse complement strand
AGAGAGAGAGAGAGAGAGAGAGAGAGAGAGAGAGAGAGAGAGAGAGAGAGAGACAGACCTAGGTTTATTGAGTCAGGACAAAGTCCCAAGTCCTCAGAAGTGGCTTTCAGGTTCTGAGAGCCTAAAGGTGTGGTTTGGTTTGGGAAGTATAAAAACCTGGTGATTCAATCTCGCTCACTCTTCCTTCCAGGTTCATCTAGCAAGATCTCACTTTGCGCTCTGCTTTCCTATTAAGCCACAGCTATGTCCTGTCATCCTGCCCCCTCCAGCGACAATGGAGTTCAAGTGCATTGAGCCCTGAGTACAGACAGTGGAGCAAGTAGAAGGAGCTGGAGCACTGAGGACCCACAGGAGCACAGACAGAATATACAAACCTGCCTTCAGAACCTGCTCCTCCAGAGAACCTGCTCCAACCAGAGTCAGGACGGGTGAGTGACTTCCGGGTCGGGGATCACGATCCCTCAGGCCCCGCGAACGGTCCCGAATCTCCCCTGATCCCAGTGTCCGAGATTCCGCAGGAGGCAGTGGGTGTCAGAGTTTTGCTTTAGGTTTGGGGACTGTTCCTGCGGGTGGGCGGTATCGGGTTGGCCGGGCTGGGTACGGGGCCAGGTGCCCACAGTATCCTGAAGAGGACACGGGTCCGGTTATAGTCCTAGGTCATGCAGTGACTTTTGACAGCATTTTCTTTATTAAAGACGTCAGAACATTGCCTGGCAATGTTTTCGATATACACAACTCCACTTTCAACTCCGGTCGGGTTCCTTTCTCTAAGGAACAAATGATGAACTCACAGTTCTAATTGAACACCGAGTTTCTAGAGAAACCAATCAGTGGCACAGAGGTTTCAAGTAAATTAGTTTACAGGAATCGCCTTTACACCCTTCACAGGCCCCTGTGCTAAAGACCATGTCTTCTGCTTCCCGGTTCAAGCTGTTGGCGAGCAGGCTCCAGACGCAGGCTGGTGAGTGAGGGGTGGGGAGACTCTGCGGGACGGAGCAGGGAGCCGGGTGAGGGCAAGTACCCGGTAAACGCTTCTTACTTCCCTAGCCCCTATCTCCCCTGCCTTCACCTGGGACCCTGGTCCCGGTAGGAAGGTCGGGGTCTCACCGCGCGCCGCCCCCAGGCTCGCACTCCCTGCGGTATTTCCACACCGCGGTGTCCCGGCCCGGCCTCGGGGAGCCGCGGTTCATCGTAGTCGGCTACGTGGACGACACGCAGTTCGTGCGCTACGACAGCGACGCGGAGACTCCGAGGATGGAGCCGCGGGTGCCGTGGATGGCGCAGGAGGGGCCGGAGTATTGGGAGGAGGAGACACGGAAAGCCAGGAACTTGGGGAAGATCTTCAAATTGAATCTCCAGACCCTGCGTGGCTACTACAATCAGAGTGACCACGGTGAGTGACCGCGACCCCAATCACAGACACGACCCCTTCATCTCCCCTGAATCAGGCTTGGGTCATCTTCATCCAAATACCTTCCCATAGCCTCTAACAGAAAGGACCCCAGCAGAATTTGGCTCAGGTTTAGGTTGCACTTTTGTTTCTGAAAGGTCGGGTTAAGGACAGACTGACAGCGGGCAGGGTGGCCGCAAGGTGGCGCTAACCACTGTGTCCCACCAGAACCTCACACTCTGCAGTGGATGTATAGCTGTGACCTGGGTCCAGATGGACGCCTGCTCCGCGGGTACTGTCAGGAGGCCTACGATGGCCGGGATTACATCTCCCTGAATGAGGACCTGAAATCCTGGACCGCAAATGACGCGGCCTCTCAGATCTCTAAGCGCAAGTCAGAGAAGGCAGAGGAGGCCGACCACCAGAGAGCATATCTGCAGGGCCCCTGCATAGACAGCCTCAATAGATACCTGCAGCTGGGGAACGCAACCCTGCTGCGCTCAGGTACGTGGAGACCCATCCTCGCTTTACCTCGGTAGTGTGGGAGAAAGGCTTGGGTATTCTCAGAGGAAGAACACTCTCTAGCAGGCACCGGGCTGAGGAATAAGGACAGGGAAACTCCAGGCTGCTTTTCCCATTGGGAGATTAACCCTTTTACAGCAGGTCAGCCTTGATGATGGCCCTGGACCACAGGAGCTTTTTCTCTCAGGCCTCCTTCTGTGTCCCACACTCAGTGTCTCTGGAGTCTGACTCCAGCTTTTCTGAGTCTCCTGGCCCTCACTCAGCTCAGGACCAGAATCCCTTCCCCTCCATCAGTCTGCAGAGCCCTGAAGCCTCCTACCCCAAACTGTCACTCACATCTTAGAGCATCCCCAAGAGCACATGACCCCGGGGCCTGAGCTCTAGCTGGGGTCTACTAATATCAGGACACCCTAATCCCACCCCAGTTCCCCTGTCCATTCCCAGAATGGCCACATGAACACTGCTGAGTCCCCAGAAGAAAGCAAGATGTTTCATCTTCACAACTCTTTTCCTCAGACCCGCCAAAGGCACATGTGACCCATCATCCTGGACCTAAAGGTGATGTCACCCTGAGGTGCTGGGCCATGGGCTTCTACCCTGCTGACATCACCCTGACCTGGCAGAGGGAGGAGGAGGAACAGACTCAGGACATGGAGCTGGTGGAGACCAGACCTTCTGGGGATGGAACCTTCCAGAAGTGGGCATCTCTGGTGGTGCCTTCTGGGGAGGAGCACAAATACACATGTCATGTGTACCATGAGGGGCTTAGGGAACCCCTGACCCTGAGATGGGGTAAGGAGGGAGAGGGTGCAGAGCTGGGGTCAGGGAAAGCTGGAGCCTTTTACAGACCCTGAGCAGGGTCAGGGCTGAGAGCTGGGGTCATGACCCTCACCTTCCCTTCCTGTCCTTCCCTTCCCAGAGCCTCCTCAGTCCACGGTCCCCATCATGGCAGTCATTGCTGGTCTGGTTCTCCTTGGAGCTGTGATCATTGGAGCTGTGGTGGCTGTTGTGAGGAAGAGGAGGAGAAACACAGGTAGGAAAGGGCAGGGTCTGAGTTCTCTTCAGCCCCTTTTAGAAGTGTCTCTGCCTTATTAATAAGAAACACATCCACACCCCTGGTGGCTGCTCTCTCTACCCTGGGTCTGCTGTCAGTTCTGGAAACTTCCTAGGGTCTTCCCTGGTTTCTCATAGCTTTTCTTCTCACACATGGAAAAGGAGGCTATGATCACATTGTAGGTTAGTATTGGGGGGGGGGACAGAATTATCCCTGAAACTCCTGGGGTGGAGTTGAGGGACCCAGGGATGCCTGGGAGATTCCCATCTGGGTGCTGGTGAGGATATGGAAGTTCTGGATTGGAGGAACTGTATGCCCTCTCGACTGTCTGTATTTCTGGGATGGTTTTGTCTGTCTCGGTGAAGATGGACATTTGTTTGTTTGTGTGTCTTGTGTGTCTTCAGTCGGTCTTTTATTTTATCTTGCTTGTGACTTTGAGGATTGGGACAGACTATGACCTTGACTCTGGATCAGTGGTTTTGTCTTTTTAAGTTTTGTTAGTCTTTGTCTGTGTATCTTCGGTCTCTGTTTTGTCTTAAGCACAGGTAGCATGTTCAGTTCTCTGGTGAGATACGCGGTGGTGTTTCTCAGTTCTGTGGTATGACACTTGAGTGGCGTGGTCAGTTCTCTGTAGAGACATGCGTGGATGGCGGTCTCATTTCGATAGCAGGACAGGTCACACCCACAAAGCAGCTTGAAGCTGTGTTGTTGGTTTTTTTGGCGCCATCATGTACTCAAATCATGACTTCTTTTGACTTTGATAATGTGACCACTTACAAGACTTCAGAGATAGGGCCATAAGCATAGGGGTATATTTCATTAAAAAAAGTCAGCCTCGGCCCCAAGCATGTGGCTGCAGGCAGCATGCTTGTATGGCTGGCTGGGCTATTCAGCCTTGCTGTTACAAGGTATTGAGGCTTCCAAACACAGTTGTAGAAGGCAGATGTACCCCAATAGGATTTCCAACACTAAACAATAAATCTGAGGGTAATCGCTATGGGCTGTAGTGGTTAACAATCTGTTTTCCCCAGTGCTGCGTACCACCCTGCCCCCCACCCCCCTGTGCTGATGGACAAGTTCCAGCCACCTGCCCTGGGAGCTGCACGCCTCAAACCTCTCGTCAAAGCTGACCAAGGCTTGTCTCCATGGGTGAAGAACTCTTTCAGATCCTATGGTTTATAAGTATTATAAGTATCTGTCATCATTTATAGGAACTGGTTACAAATTATTGTTGGTTAATGTTAAAAAAATACCCATTGCTGGTCTCAAATGTTTCACACTGGTACAGGATTTTATGTGCTGTTGTTTACAAATTATTGTTGATTAGTGTTAAAAAAAAACATTGCTGGTCTCAAATGTTTCACACTGGTACAGGATTTTATGTGCTGTTGTTTACAAATCATTGTTGGTTAGTGTTAAAAAAAAAAACCATTGCTGGTCTCAAATGTTTCACACTGGCACAGGATTTTAAGTGCTGTTCTTGTTTAAAATGTAGCCATATATCTCCACTGAGAAAAAAAAACACAAAAAAGACTTTGGTAAGAGTTTATGTTGTCTAAAAGGCAAGAGAGATTTTTGGTATGTTGTTTAAAAAGCAAGGGAAATTTTTGGTGTGTTGTCTAAAAAGCAAGAGAGATTTTTGGTAAAAAAAAAAAAATGTGTAAACAGAAATGGGCCGTATCTAGTTCCCTGTGTATGTTTTCAAGGTCTAACTTAAACCAGGTAGGGAGCTGCTGACAGTCTATCCCCGCAGGGTTCTCGTGGCAGGTCTCAGGGGCTGGTTGAACCACCATCTGTGTTTCTTGAACATTTAAAGGAGGCTTACAGGCGTTATACTCCCTTTGACCCAACCTCTGAGGGTCAGCAAGCAGCAGTAGCTATGGCCTTCATAGGAGAGTCAGCATCAGATATTAAAAGTTACAGCAGTTAGAAGGGTTGCAGGATTATATCTTGCAGGATTTGGTTAAGGAGGCAGAGAAAGTGTTTCGTAAGTGAGAGACTGAGGAAGAGANAGAGAGAGAGAGAGAGAGAGAGAGAGAGAGAGAGAGAGAGAGAGAGGCGGGAGGCAGAAGAGAGGACCGGAGGGATTGTAGACTAGAGAAATTTGACTGAATTTTGGCCGCAGTGGTAGGAGAGAAAGGAAAGACAGGGCCTAGACAGATAGAACCTGGGCAACAGAAGACCAAAGATGAGTGAAGATGGACAGAGGCACCTCTTGGACAAAGACCGATGTGCTTATTGCAAAGAAAAGGACATTGGGCAAGAGAATGCCCAAAGGAGAAAGGAAGGGCCTCGAAGGTACTGGCCCCAGAAGAAGATGATTAGGGGGATGGGGCTCGGACCCCCTTCCCTGCACCTAGGGTAACCCTGACTGTGGAGGGGACCCCTATGGGTTTTCTAGTGGACACAGGGGCTGAGTACTCTGTGCTGAAACAACCACTGGCGAAGCTAAAGAATACAAAGACTATAGTTATTGGAGCAACTGGACAGAAACAATATCCGTGGACCACCTTACGAACTGTAGATTTGGGGAGAGGACAAATTCCTTCCTGGTTATCCCTGAGTGTCCCACACCTTTATTAGAAAGAGACTTGTTAACAAAGTTGAAGGCCCAGGTCAGGCTTACTTGAACCAGGCCGGAGGTGATCAAAGCCTTTTGTTGACTGAACCAGTGACCTTCGCTCCCCCTGCTGTTCTCAATCCCGCTGCCCTACTGCCCGATCTGATGACTCCTCACCTACCCATCACTGCACTGACATTTTGGCAGAAGAAGCTGGTATCTGAAATGATCTGAAGGATCAGCCTTGGCCTGGGAGTCCGAAGGTAAGCGGAAGGCGGGGGCAGCAGTGGTGGATGGGAAGCAAGTAATCTGGGACAGTAGCCTCCCTGAAGGATGTCGGCCCAGAAAGCCAAACTCGTGGCTTTGATACCAGCTCTACGGATGGCAGAGGGGAAGTCTATCAACATCTACACTGACAGCAGGTGTACATCTGCCACTGTCCATATACACGGAGCAATATACAGACAGAGAGGACTGTTAACATCTGCAGGAGCCGAGCGGTGGTGGCGCACGCCTTTAATCCCAGCACTCGGGAGGCAGAGGCAGGTGGATCTCTGTGAGTTCAGACCAGCCTGGTCTATAAGAGCTAGTTCCAGGACAGGCTCCAAAATCACAGAGAAACCCTGTCTTGAAAAACAAACAAACAAAAAAAGCCGGGTGGTGGTGGCACACGCCTTTAATCCCAGCACTTGGGAGGCAGAGGCAGGCGGATCTCTGTGAGTTCGAGACCAGCCTGGTCTACAAGAGCTAGTTCCAGGACAGGCTCCAAAACCACAGAGAAACCCTGTCTCGAAAAAGAAAAATCTGCAGGAAAAGACATAAAAAGTAAAGAAGTAATTTTGAGCCTCCTTGTGGCCATACTTTTGCCAAAGAAGGTAGCCATCATACACTGTCCAGGACACCAAGAAGTTCGAGATGCTGTGGCTAAAGGAAATCAGATGGCAGACCTAACCACTAAACAGGTGTCCCAAGGAGCAATAATCCTGGCAGTCAAAGAGCCTAAACATTATCATGATATCAGTGAAACCAACTTTAGATACAACCTGAGGACCATCAAGTTATGGGCAAATTAGGACTGGTAAAGAAAACCCCATACGGGGCAGTAGAGACAGAGGAGGAAAACTAGTCCTCCCACGAAAAGAAGGGCACAAGTGTGTTACCAACTTACATTACCTGACCCCCTTGGGGGCCAGGAAACTAAAAGATGTGGTTAGGTCCTCCGACTAGTATGTTACGGGACTCTCTGACTTGGCAGAAGAAGTCAAAAGCTGCAAGTCCTGTGCTATGACTAATGCAGGACACTCCATATATGCTCCTGGGAAGGGGCTCAGGGGCGACTGGCCTGGGGCCTACTGGGAGGTAGATTTTACAGAAATTAGCCAGCCAGATATGGTAACAAGTACTTATTAGTTTTTATAGTTACTTTTTCAGGCTGGGTAGAAGAAGCTTTTCCTACCAGGACTGAGACGGCCAATGGGGTGGCTAAGGTCATAGAAGAAATCTTCCTGAGGTTTGGGATACCCAAGGTAATCAGGTCTGATAATGGACCTGTCTTTGTTGCCCAGGTAAGTCAGGGACTGGCCACCCCACTAGGGATCAATTGGAAATGACATTGGGCTTACTGACCAGAGTCAGGTCAGGTAGAAAGGATGAATAGAGTTCTAAAAGAGACCTTTACAAAATTGGTGGAATGACTGGACAGCCCTCCTTCCCTTTGCTCTGTTCTGGGTTCGGAACACCCCTTATGAGATCCTATGTAGGGGACCACCACCACTCACTGAGTCGGGTGGAATGTATAATCCCGATGCTATTCTTTCTAGACCTTTATTTTTTTCCTCCTAAAGGCCCTTGAAACGGTGAGACGCCAGACCTGGGAACAACTGAAAGAAGTATACATATCTGCCTGGATCCATGCCTCCCAGGTGAAGCGAGCTCCTAAACTACCCAAATTGAAGTATCTGGGACTTTGACAACACTACCAGTCAGGAGGCTTGTGTTTGGGGGACTAATCATAGGCTGACTCTTACCGAGGTTATGTAATGAGACTCTTAAGAGCCCTAAGACTCCTGACACCAGGTATTTGGTTCCTGGTTTAGATAAACAGTGGGCTTGTAATACAGGCCTGACACCATGCGTGTCAGCATCGGTTTTTAATGACACCAAAGATTGCTTGTACAACTGGTACCTAGGGTCTTTTATCATCCAGCTAACACGCTTGAAGATGAGTTTGACAAGCACCCAACTTGCTTTTGATGAGAACCTATTTCTCTGAAATTAGCAGTAATCCTGGGCCTCGGGGGAGCTGCCGGTGTTGGGACAGGTACCACTGCCCTAACACAGGTCCCTCAGTACTTTAACGAATTAAAACTAATTACTTTCATTAGAGAAAGAATAAGTGCTGTTCAGATTTTGATGTTATGCCACAAATATAGCGCATTACAAGGTCAAAAAGATATTGAAATCTAGTTCTATGATTAGAACTAGGTACTAGAAGAAGTGGGGAGATGAAAGACCTGGATAACTCTAGGTATTCCCAAAGAAAGCCCTGGATAAATCCTGACCCCTCTAGCAGAAAAAATAGAGCCAAAAAATCTAAGCAGGGAGAGAAGCACCAAAAATCTAGATTAACTGGTTCAGTGACTCTGTTTTAGGAACTAGCTGAAGATAAAGTTAGATTATAATCTTGAGAAACAGGGAGTTACCCCCTTGTGATTATCACTGTTATTTTTGAAATTTTTCAGTGATCACTGGTATTTTCAGAATTTTCCAATGACGCCCTCCCTGCCCCCTTTGGATTACTGTGTTATGGTTTTTCCCTTAAACCTTGCTTCTCCCAGCTACTCGGGGTCAAACTCTCTACCCCTGCATGGGAAATGAGTTTCGGCCCCAGTGCACTGGCTCCTGTCCTGTCAATAAACCTCGTGTGATTGTAGCAAGGACATCTCTCGTGAGTTCCTGGGTAGACGTGTTATCCCAAGTCTTAAGTGAGAGCCTCCCTGCTCGGCGGGTCTTTCAGATGGAGAAAATAAATGGCAGCATGGAGAACCTTCCAGAATCTGTGTTAGCTGTGCTGAGTGTCATGGTGGGGGACAGGAGGAGTCTGTGGGAGCTGAGTGAGGATGGGGCTGTACCAGGTGGTGCTCAGCCATGTGGTGTGCTCACTCCTCAGCTATGTCCTTCTTGGGTCTTCTGTCCTGTCACTTAGTACAACCAGATGGTGACAGGGCCTGGCCATAGGGACACAGGGATGAGCATAGCCCTGTCCGCGTCCAGACTATGAGCAACAGGGCTGCTCTGACAGGTTACCTGAACTCAGGGCCGCTGTGGCTCTTCCCCCTGTCTTCTGTGTTTATTTCTTGTCTTTTTTTTTTTTTTTTAAGATTTATTTATTATTTATTTATACAGCATCTGCCTGCATGTATCCCTGCAGGCCAGAAGAGGGCATCAGATCTTATTACAGATGGTTATGAACCACCATGTGGTTGCTGGGAATTGAACTCAGGACCTTTGGAAGAACAGTCAGTGTTCTGAACCTCTGAGCCATCACTCAGCCCTATATCTTCTCTTTTTAGTTAGTGTGGAGGAACTGTTCTTGTTCCTGTGAGTGGTGTCTGTCTCATCCTCGTTTGGGGTCCCTGAGTGATAGCAGTAGGAGGTGTTTTCCATTCTTGTCCCCCCAAGGTCCACCTAGGCCCCTGCACTGAGGAGCCTGTGGGATGAGAACTTGAGCTTCAGTCTCCTGAGCTCCTGCCTCCTTCCAGGGCTGTTGCCAGGAGTTTCTCCCCTCCCCATCTTTCAGAATCTAACTCCTGTCTGTAGGATCAGCAGAGAGGACTGATCCACAGGTTCTCAACATGGATCAGGGTAACCTGTCAGAGCAGCCCTGTTGCTCATAGTCCTGGACACGGACAGGGCTGTGCCCATCCCCATCCCTGTGTCTCTGTGACCAGCACTGAGTTCAGGGTAACCTGTCAGAGCAGCCCTGTTTCTCATAATCCTGGACACGGACAGGTCTGTGCCCATCCCTGTGTCCCTGTGACCAGGCTCTGTCACCATGTGGTTGTACTAAGTGACAAGGACAGAAGACCCAAGGAGGACATAGCTGAGGAGTGAGCACACCACATGGCTGAGCGCCACCTGGCACAGCCTGTCCTCACTCAGCTCCCACAGACTCCTCCTGCCCCTCCCCCCAACACTCAGCACAGCAAACACAGATCCTGGAAGGTTCTCCATGCTGCCATTTATTTTCTCCCTCACACTCTCAGAATTTTCTCCTTTAGGTTGACGTGCTAATGTCCCATGTCAAGGACACATGAAGAATTAAGTTCACATTCAGATTCTTATTTTCAGTGGGGAGGTCACGGGCTGCAGCTCGGGGCAGCATGGAGGTGACAGGATGGTAATGTGACTTCCTGCCTGGCTGGACAAGGAAATTGGCTGGGAAGAAAGCACAGGGCAGTGCAGGGACAGGATCCAGGTGTGCAGGGGTGAGGTGGGCTCCCCAGTTCTTCACATTGTTTCCACAGGAGAAAGCAGACAGCTTCAGAGATTTGTTGATTCTTGAATCAGAACATGTCCCCGTGAGGCAGCAGTCTGAAGCTAGGAACTAAGAGTCATGAACAGTGAATATAAAAAGACATCTCAAAGGCCTGCTGTGACTCGTTCAAATGTCTGAATCCTGAGAATCCCTGGGTCCCAGTCCTCTCCTCCTTGTCTCACCCCAACACAAGGTCCCCAGGGTGTCACCTTTTCAAGCCTCCAGAGACAAGACAGAGCTCTGGACACTGTTGCTGCCTGCGGAAGAAGAAAGGACAAGGCACATTCAGGAGACTGAGAGGGTGAGGCTGAAGGAGGAATTGGGAGCTGGCTGGGCTCCCCACTAGCTCAACTCCACACCAAGGGTTTCAGGGACAATCCTGCTCCCCAAACTTACCTAAAACATGAGCATAGTTCCCTCCTTTTCCGCCTGTGAGAAGAAAAGCTGTGAGACACCAGGGAAGTCACCAACTCTAGGAAGTTTCCAGAACTGACAGCAGACCCAGGTTAGAAACAGCAGCAATGAGGGATGTTGATGTGTTTCCCATTAACGAGGCAGAGCACACTTCTAAAAGTGGCTGAGAGAGAACTCAGACCCTGCCCTTTCCTACCTTTGGTTCTCATCCTCTTCATCACCACAGCCACCACAGCTCCAGTGACCACAGCTCCAAGGAGAACCAGAACAGCAATGACTGCCATGATGGGGACCGTGGACTGAGGAGGCTCTGGGAAGGGAGGGACAGGTAGGGAAGGTGACGGTCATGATCCAGCTTTCAGCCCTGACCCTGCTGAGTGTCTGCAGAAGGCTCCAGCTTTCCCTGACCCCAGCCTCTGCACCCACTTCCTCCTTACCACATCTCAGGGTGAGGGGCTCAGGCAGCCCCTCATGGTACACATGGCATGTGTATCTCTGCTCTTCTCCAGAAGGCACCACCAGAGATGCCCACTTCTGGAAGGTTCCATCCCCAGAAGGTCTGGTCTCCACCAGCTCCAAGTCCTGCGTCTGCTCCTCCTCATCCCTCTGCCAGATCAGGGTGATGTCAGCCGGGTAGAAGCCCATGGCCCAGCACCTCAGGGTGACATCACCTTTAGGTCCAGGATGATGGGCCACATGTGCCTTTGGGGGATCTGAGGAAAAGAGTTGTGAAGATGAGACATCTTGCTTTCTTCTGGGGACTCAACAGTGTCCATGTGACCAGTCTGGGAATGGACAGGGGAACTGGGGTGGGATTAGGGTGTCCTGATATTAGTAGACCCCAGCTAGAGCTCAGGTCCCGGGGTCATGTGCTCTTGGGGATGCTCTAAGATGTGAGTGACAATTTGGGGTAGGAGGCTTCAGGGCTCTGCAGACTGATGGAGGGGAAGGGATTCTGGTCCTGAGCTGAGTGAGGGCCAGGAGACTCAGAAAATCTGGAGTCAGACTCCAAAGACACCGTGTGTGGGGCACAGAAGGAGGCCTGAGAGAAAAAGCTCCTGTGGTCCAAGGCCATCATCAAGGCTGACCTGCTGTACAAGGGTTAGTCTCCCAATGGGAAAAGCAGCCTGGAGTCTCCCTGTCCTTATTCCTCAGCCCGGTGCCTGCTGGACAGTGTTCTTCCTCTGAGGATGCCCAGAGCCTTTCTCCCACACTACCGAGGTAAAGCGAGGATGGGTCTCCAGGTACCTGAGCACAGCAGGGTCGCGTTCCCCAGCTGCAGGTATCTTTTGAGGCTGTCTATGCAGGGGCCCTGCAGGTATGCTCTCTGGTGGTCGGCCTCGTTCATGTTCTCTAACTTGCGCTTAGAGATCTGAGAGGCCGCATCAGTTGAGGTCCAGGAGCGCAGGTCCTCGTTCAGGGAGATATAATCCCGGCCATCGTAGGCCTCCTGACAATACCCACGGAGCAGGCTTTTATCTGGACCCATGTCACAGCCATACATCCACTGCAGAGTGTGAGGTTCTGGTGGGGACACAGAGGTTAGCGCCGCCTTGCGGCCACCCTGCCTGCTGTCATTGCGTCCTTAACCCGATCTTTCAGAAAAAAGGGCCACCGAAATCTGAGCCAAACTCTGCGGAGTCTTTCCTGTTAGAGGGTCTGGGCGCGTGTTTGGATGAAACTATCGCTCAGCAGGTGAAGATGACCCAAGCCTGTCTCAAGGGAGATGGAGGGGTCGTGTCTGGGATCAAGGCTGCGGTCACTCACGGTTGTCACTCTGATTGTAGTAGCCAAGCAGGGTCTTGAGGTTCAATTTGAAGTTCTTCCCCGTGTTCCTGGCTTTCCGCGTCTCCTTCTCCCAATACTCCGGCCCCTCCTGCTCCATCCACGGAGCCCGCGGCTCCACCCTCGAAGTCTCCGTGTCGCTGTCATAGCGCACGAACTGCTGGTCGTCCACGTAGCCGACGGCGATGAACCGGGGCTCCCCGAGTCCGAGCCGGGACACGGCGGTATAGAAATACCGCAGCGAGTGCGATCCTGGGGGAGTCCAGCGGTGAGACCCCGACCTCCTCCCGGGACCAGGGTCCCAGGTGAAGGCAGGGGAGACATGGGCTAGGGCAGTAAGATGCGTTTATTGGGTACTGCCCCCACCCGCCTCGCTGCTCCATCCCGCAGTCTCCCCACCTCTTACTCACTAGCCTGTGTTTGGAACAGAAGTATGGCGCCTGCCAACAGCTTGAGCCAGGAAGAAGAAGACATGGTCCTCTGCACAGGAGCCTGTGAAGGGTGTAGAAGCGATTTCTGTAAACTGCTTTACTTGGAACCTCTGTGTCACTGATTGGTTTCTCTAGAAACTCGGTGTCCAATGAGAGCTGTGAACTCATCATTTATGCCAGGAAAGAGGAACTCGATTAAAGCTGAAAGAGGAACTGTGTGTAAGGAAAACTGTGCCTGGCATTGTTCTGGTGTCTTTAATAAAGAAAATGCTGTCAAAAGTCACTCCAGTCCTAGGACTTTAAGGGGACCGTGTCCTCTTCACTCTCGGGCAGCTGTGAATGTCCTGGATACTGTGGGAACCTGGCCCGTACCCAGCCCGGCCAACCCGATACCGCCCACCGCAGGAACAGTCCCCAAACTAAAGCAAAACTCAGACACCCACAGCCTCCTGCGGAATCTCGAACACTGGGGTCAGGGGAGTTCGGGACCCTGCTCTGGGTCGTGAGGGATCGTGATCCCCGACCCGGAAGTCATTCACCGTCGTGACTCTGGATGTAGAGGTGGAGTAGGTTCTGAAATTCTGTCCCCAGGGATCCAGCTCGTTCTGCTAGCTCCACCTTCAGGACTCTGGGGGAGGGGGGGGGGCTCGAAGTGCTTGAACTCGAGTGTACTCACTGTAGCCTGAAGCAATGAAAAGAGCTGGGGGTGGGGCAGGATGGCAAGATGCGGCAGTGGCAAAACGGGGAAGCAGATATGAGCCTGGGAGCAGCAGGCTGTGAGATTCTGCCCCTGCTCATGTAGATGAACCTGGAAGCAAGAGAGAGCAAGATTGAAACCACCAATGTATGCTTCAAATCATACCACATCTTTATGCTCTCGGAATCTGAAAGCCACTTCTAAGGAATTGAGACTTTGTCTTGACTCAATAAAGCTAAGTCTCCTCTCTCTCTCTCTCTCTCTCTCTCTCTCTCTCTCTCTCTCTCTCTCTCTCTCTCTCTCTGTTTTAAATTTTATTTTGTGTATTTTACCTGCATGGAGGCCAAGTCTATCACATGCCTGTAGTATGTGTAAGGCCAGAAGAAGGAGACAGAAGTCCTGGAACTGGAGTTACAGGCAGGTGTGAGCTGCTCTAATTGCTGAGTTCAGACGCTGTGGTTTTAATACAGCAGAACAGAAACATTCAATGATGGAGTCACGTTATCATTAGCCATCTCATAAGTACCACTTGTATAGTAGTAGTGTAATTTCTAATATTACACGGGACAAAGTATTAAAAAGAATCCTCCCACGGAAGGAAGAGATGGCTTAGCTCTCAAGAGCGCATTCCTAGGTCTTACAAAGAACCCGCAGCTGGTTCCCAGCACTCTCATGGCGCGCTTACAACCACAGGTAACTCCAGCTCCAGAAAATCTGTCTTCCCTGGGCACCGCACCTATATATTCACACTCAAAAACACACAAACATAACTTAAAAATAAATTAAAGAACCAAAACCTACATAGACTCTACCTCAAGGCTCAGAGAAGCAATGTGGCCAAGAGGTCCAACAGTCAGAAGACATGGGTTCCGTTCAAGTCCCAGGTCATAGAACGGCTCTTACAGCATTTTCTTTTTAATTTTTTTTTTATTATTTCATGTGCATTAGAGTTTTGCCTGCATGTATATCTGTGTGTGAGGGTGTGGGATACTCTGAAACTGGAATTGCAGGCAGGAATGAGCTGCCATGTGGGTGCAAGGAATTGAACCCGGGTCCTATGCATGAGCAGCCAGTTCTCTTAACCACTGAGCCATCTCTCCAGCCCTGCATTTTTCTTCACTAACAGCGCCAGAACGATGCCAGCACTGGTTTTCCACAGGCACAGTCTCAACCCTGACCGTGTTCTCCCTGGACATAAATGTTGCACTCTCAATTTCTAGAGAAACCAGTCAGTCACATAGAGGTTCCAAAGGACAACAATCCACAGGAATCGCGTCCACACTCTTCTGCTTCCTGGCACAAGCTGCTGTCAAGACCCAAGCTAGCGGGGAGTGAAAAGGACTCTGCCAGAGAGAACAGGGCTCCGGGTGGGGGCAGTACCCAGTCAACATAACTCGGTTGCCCTGGTCAATGTCTCCCCTGCCTTCACCTGGGATCCTGAGCTGGGGAAAGTGGGGGACGTTCGGGGGTCTCACAGCTTGTCTCCTGAGGCTCACGCTAGCTGAGCCATTTCTACACTGCAGGGTCCCCCGCCTGGCCTCCAGCAACCGTGGTTCATTTGTCAGCTGTGAGGAAGACACACAATCTGTGTGCTCCAACAGCTTCAGGAGATCTCCAGGATGGGGCCGAGGGTGCTGTGGATGGAGCAGGAGGGGCCTGAGTATTGGGAAAGGGAGACACACAATGTCAAGAACACCCAGCAGACTTTGGGCCCTGTCCGGCTGCTGCGACAAGCATACCTGCAATGGTGTGTGACCGCGGGTCGGAAGTTAGGACTGCTCCAATTCGCCGAGGATGGAACTTGGGTTCCAGTCGCCCCGGGTCCCAGGTCCCAGGTTCTGCACAAATGCAGCCTGAGAGGTGGTTTCCTATTCAGTTTAGAGGGGGCTGTGGGTGGACTTGGTTCACTGCTTTCTTTGTTACATTCACGTATAAAAGTATACTGAAATGGAAGTAAGCTTGTCTATAACATTAGACTAGTCTGCCTCATTCTTGCTGGCTCTTAGATCCCAGGTCCTGCAGACACAGATCTGCACAGATTGGCAAAAGTTAATAAAGACGCCTGCAGAGGGTATCGGTACCCTGTAACTGACGTTACAGAAGGTTGTGAACCCGAGTCCTCTGGAAGAGCAGCATCAAGGTAGTAATGATCCAAGTTTAAGGCAAGGAAATGTGCGACCTTGAAGAGAACCCCATCCTCTCCCAGGCAGTCTCTGGGAGTCTCAGCTTGTTAACATGTTTACAGAGAGGTCCTTCTTTCCTGCACCCCTGTGTTCTAGATTCACTTAACAATTGTAAACTGATCTCATTTAAGTTCCTAAGCAACACTTTTGAGGCTAATACCTTTAAAACTCATCCCAGTAATGTATACAGCTATTTGTAAAGACGACAAAGTGTGACAAGCCCACACTCATGCTCTTGGTATACTTTCTTTCNTGGCTGTCCTGGAACTCACTCTGTAGACCAGACTGGCCTTGCACAAAGATATCTTCCTGCCTCTGCCTCCTGAGTGCTGGGATTGAAGGTGTCACCACCGCCAGGCTTGTCTTTCTTTCTTAACGTTCATCTTTCTCTTTTTCTTGGCACCTCTCTTGATCCTCCTGCTTAAGGTCTACATTAAAATACATTTATTGGTTCTTTTTCATGGCACTTCCTAGGTACCTCCTGGCCGTGGGAATATCTCCTTCCCAGCCACCAGCTGTCAGGAACTCTTGGAAGTGGATGATGAATGCAAGCTTCGCACTTCCCATGAGAAGGGCACAGAAGTAGCTGCTGATGCTAAGGGTGAATAGTGGAAGGGCTTCGTGGTCGGAATCAGTGGTGGGAAGGACAAACAAGGCTGTCCCACGAAGCAAGATGTCTGGACCCACAGCAGAGTGTGCCTGCTGTTGTGTAAGGGACGTTCTTGTTGCAGACCATGAAAACTGGGCAGAGGAAGTCCAAGTAAGTCTGTTCAAAGATGCATTGTGGATGCCAATCTGGGTGTCCACAACTTGGCTATTATAGGCAAAGGAGACAAGGAGGTTCCTGCACTGGCAGATACTACTGTCTCAGTGGGTGGGGCCCAAAAGGTTGGCAGAATCTGACAGCTTTTCCATCTTTCTGAAGAAGCTGATGAGGTTGGCCGATATGTTGTTGGAACATAAATAAAGAGGGTGAGAGGCCTATTACCAACACACGCAAGATTCAGCATCCCGTTACTTCATGCATCTTTCAACACAGACACCGAAAGTGCTGCTCTGGAGAAAGAATGCACTGAGGAAAATGAGCCCTATGCTGCAGAACGTCTTAAACCTTTGGTCAAGAGAATGAAGGAAGCCCAAGGGGGTAAAAATGCCAGGAACGGATCCACAGGAGATGCAGGCTGTCCTCACTGAGATCTTCTGCTTAATCTAACTCAATTAAAAATGGGTCTTTAAGCCCTGTGGTGGTGTCACACGTCTTTAATTCCAGCACTCGGGAGGCAGAGGCACGTGGATCTCTGTGTTCGAAACCAGCCTGATCTATCAAGTGAGTTCCAGGACAGCCAGGACTGTTACACAGAAAAATCATGTCTTGAAAAAATAAATAGTGTGTGTGTAGGTCTTTAAAAGTAACAAGTACAGCTACTGCAGAATAGAATCCTTTTTTATTTGTTTGTTTTTTAAGACAAGGTTTCTC
>NW_026068391.1:76700-77902 GCF_014885135.2 Alexandromys fortis | reverse complement strand
TTTTTGGGTGATGCAAAGGGTCGGGGTCACTCACTCACCGTCCTCGCTCTGGTTGAAATAGCGAAGCAGGGTCATCAGGTTCCCTCCAGACAGTTGTGCTTGCGTCCTGGCCTTCTCGGTCTGCAGGTCCCAACTCTCAGGCCCCTCCTTCTCCATCCACGGCGCCCGCGGCTCCATCCTCGGAGTCTCCGCGTGGCTGTCATAGCGCACGAACTCCGTGTAGTCCACGCAGCCCACGAAAATGAACCGCGGCTCCCCTAGGCCGGGCCGGAACACGGTGGTGCGGAAATACAGCAGGGAGTGTGAGCCTGGAAGCGGTGCGCAGTGAGACCCTGACCCTCCTCCTGGGACCCCGGGCAGAAGCCCCGGCCCGGACGGGAGAATGGCGCGGGGCTTGGGACAGGGGAGGAGAAGGGAGCAGCGGAAAGTTCAGGCTGGGCGATTGGGAGACGTGAGTTCCTGGGTTCCGTCCGTCCCTGCCCCTTCCCGCCAAGATCGGTTTCTTCCTGGGTTGCACTAACCTGTGTGGGTTTGAGCACAAAACAAAGGTGCCGCAAGCATCAGTCCGAGAGCTGGGGGCACAGTGGCCCCCATTCTTGGGGACCCTGAGCGTCTGGTTCTGGGCGGATTTTGGGCACCTTTACAAACCAGAGTGACCCTGATTGATTGGATTATCTCAGAACCCGACTTCAAATGAGAGTGAGAACATGTGTGACGTCATCAACATTCGGGCAGAAATCAATGAGGGTGGGGACTGGAAAGTGGAACTGAATGCAGACCGCCCAGTCACCACCCACTCCCTGAAACTCTGAGAGCCACTGCCAGAGAACCCCACACAGTGCTGACTTCCCGGAAAGAGCTAGGGTTTGTCAACCTGTCTTTCTGTCCCAATCAGAGACTGTGGAGTTCAGGGGAGACTGCAGACTGAACTGGGCCTTCTCTAATTCCGTGCAGCGAAGATGCAGTCCCACCCGTTCTGGGACTCTGCCAGAAGAAATATGCCAGCGGGTGTGTGGGCAGCAGCGACCTCGTCTGGGAATTCATCGGAGAGATAGGTCTTCTCAGTCTCTCTCTGTCTCTCTTCCCCCTCCCCCCACTGCGTGTCTGCCTTTCTGTCTCTCCATGTCTCTGTGTCTCTCTCGTCATTTTTTTCCACTTGCTTTTTCTGAGTTTTTCTTTTTTAAATATTTTTTTTATTTATT
>NW_026068391.1:55064-74397 GCF_014885135.2 Alexandromys fortis | reverse complement strand
GAGAGGAGGAAATGGAAGAGAAGGCGAGGGTCATGGCTATGCCCTGGGTCTGTAGAAGGCTCCAGCTTTCCCTGACCCCAGCTCTGCCCCCACACCCACCTTACCCCATCTCAGGGTGAGGGGCTCAGACAGCCCCTCATGGTACACATGGCATGTGTATCTCTTCTCCTCTCTAGAAGGCACCACCAGAGCTGCCCACTTCTGGAAGGTTCCATCACCTGCAGGTCTGGTCTCCACCGCCTCCATGTCCTGTTCTGTTCCTCCTCACCCCTCTTCCAGGTCTGGGTGAAGTCAGCAGGGTAGAAGCCTAGGGCCTAGCACCTCAGGGTGACATCATCTTGAGGTCTGGGGTGATGGGTCACGTGTCTCTGGAGGGTTTGAGAATAGGTGGAAATGTCAGGTGTTTTTCACTCTTCCTGGGGACTCCAGCAGGGTCCATGAGACCTTCCTGAGAAGGGTCAGAAATGGGGTGAGGGAGGGGTTAAAATACCCTGAAGCTTAGACACAAGGTTCTAAATAATCTTATCTTTGGAAAATTCTAGATAGGGGTGAAAGAGCCCAGGGCCAGAGAGCTCTAGGTGTCACATCAGGAAAGGGACTTCTGTCCTGACTGGGTGGGGCTGAGGGATTCAGCCTCACTGAAGACTCCAGAGACCTTGGGTGTGGGTGGAGAACTGGGCTTGTGGAAGGCTGTGGCCCACAGGACTGCAGACTGAAAGTCAACTGCCTTGGTCATTTCAGGACCTTCTCTCCTTCCCTCTGGAGACACACTCTGAACTCTCCTGAGAGGAGGGTGAGCCTTGGGAGAGTCAGTCCCTGCTAAGGGCAAGGATACCAAATAGAACTTTCCACCTTCTATAAGTGAGAGATAGGAGACAGGTGGATATGATGTCAGAAGGAGAGACAGCCTGAGTTTCCTCTAAAGCCAGGAAGCAGACAAGGGAATAGACTCTCCACCATCATATCTGATACAGTGATGATTTATATAAGCTATCAGAGTTAGATGGAAGATAGGCACAAAAGGGTCAAAACAGGAAAGGAAGAAGTCCACTCTTTCCAAAAAACATCATTCTTTCTTACAACACCCTCTTGATCCCATAGACACTATCTGGGATCTAATGAACACTTATGGTTTTACACAAAAATCAATAGAAAAATGGAACCTTCATTTATGCTAGTAGTGTATTTTAGGAAATGTACAACATTCGAAGTAACTCCACCAGAATGAAGTGTCTGGAGGTATACCTACCCAAAGAAATGAAAGAAGTCTGCAATGAAAACTTCAAGATATAGACACAGGACATCATGGAAAGACAAACCATGCTCTTGGACTGGCAGAGGTAATATTGTGAAAATGGCCATACCACCAAAATTAATCTGGATATATAAGGCAATACTATCAAAACTCTGATATATTCCATAGGTGTAGAAAAGAGGAAAAATCTGTATGGAGTGAAAAAGACCATGAACAGCCAACACTCCTAAGGATTAAGGTCACTGCTGGAAGCTGGACATGGTGAGACACTCCTTTAATCCCAGGACTTGTGAGGCAGAGGCAAGTGGAAGTCTGTGAGTTCAAGGCCAGTCCTGCCTACGAAGTGAGTAGGACTGTAACAAATAAAAAAGCCCTGCTGGAGGTGTTACATCACCAACCTCAAATTACCCTGCAGAGCTATAGTGACAAATACAGCCTGGAACAGGCATAAAACAGACAGGAAATTCAAAGGCATAGGATAGATAGAGATCCTGGACATAAAATGACAAAGATATGCAGACTTAATTTTAGAGAAAGAATGCAAAACACAAACTGGAAAAAGAGCCCATTCTATGCACCATGCTGCAACACTGTATTCCTGCCCGAGAAGATGAATTTAGATTCTCACCTTTCACCTTGTACAGAAGTAAACTTTAAATAGAGCACTGACCTTATTATGTTCAAATCTTGAAACACCCAAAGTTCAAGAAAACAGTCTAGGGGGGCCCTTCCAGATACTGGGGTAAGCAAGAACTTAGGATAGAACAGCAGTACCACAGGAGCTAATGAGGCCACACATCAGCATGAAAACAAAGTCTCTCCACAGCACAGGGCACAATCAGCAGAGAGAACAGAAGCCACAATGGGAGGAAACCTGTCAGCCCCACTGCAGACAAGGGGACTAGAGTCTTCCATTTACCGAGAACTGCAGAAATTAAATACCAAGGAACTAATGTTGTCAATCAACCAATGGTCGAGAGAATTAAACAGACAGTTATCTTAATAAAAGAAAATCTCAAATGGCCACTAGCTATTTTTAGTGTGCTCGGTATCTCTACCCTTCATGAAATGCAGATTAAACTCCTTTGAGGGGCTGGAGAGTTGGCTCAGAGGTGAAGGGCACTTGATGCTCTGCAGAGGACCTGGGTTAGATGCACTGTGTGTAACTCCAGCCCCAAGGACCTGACACCCTCTTCTGAGCCCAGACACCAGGCACACACATGGTGCACATGCACACACGCAGGCAAAACCCTCATCCACATGAAGAATGAAATAAAGATGATGAAACTGCTTAGAGACAGCGCTTCACCCCAGTCAGAAAAGCTGTCACTAAGAAATCTGACAGCAAATGGTGGAGAGAACACGGGGAGAGAGGAGCCCTTACTCACTTCTGTGTGTGTGTGCATGCGTGCACACGCGCGCACACACACACACAAATTAATACTGTCTTTGTGGAAATTATTTTGCTCATTTCTTAAAAAAAAAAATCGAAGCTAGAACCACCGTATGACCCAGCTATTTTACTCCTGGGCAGAAGTCCACACCCTACTGGTGAGACATTTACACCCCATGGTTATTGTTGTTTTTTCACTAGAGTGAAGAATTGGGTTTAGTCCATCAGTGGATGAGAAGATAATGGACATTTGGCATCCACACACAATGGAATACTGTTCGGCTGTAAACAATGTAATCACAAAATACTCAGGAAAATGGGTGAACTTAATGTGTATATTATTAAGCGAGGTCTTTAAAAGAAAAACTACATTGTTTCTCCTCATACGTGGGATATAGTCAACAATATATGGACCAGGTCATCTTCAAGCACTTCAGAGATCTACAGACTATGGCATTTAAGATGTTTTAACAACCTATGTTCTTCTTGTTCATGGCAATGAGGCATGTCTGCTCCTGGCAGCTCCAATCTACTTCAGAGAAGATAATGAACATCGAAGAAACTCCACATGGAGTTTACTTTCTCTGTGGCAAAAGTAAGACACTGGGCAAGAAAATGTCCTTGCCTCGACTGCTGACAGAATGCTGTCCTAATTTGACAAGCAGCACACAAAATATCCAGCTTCACAGAATAGTCTGTCGGATATGCTAGACCTGTAGGCTGAAGATGGAAGCCCCAACATTGCAGAGGAACTTAGGGTGACTGTCCAGGCAGCCAGCTGTTTCTGTCATTTCTCACATTTTTTGGAAGTCGCTTGCTCACACTTCCTGCTTACTCAGTTAATATATGTCCTTCTTGGGTCTCTGAGGGAGCGGAAGACTAGATAGTTAGTTTTCCTTGTTTACTGGACACAGAAAGCAAGTTATAATAGAAAGGAAATTAGGTACAAGACTTTGGACTCACCAAGATAGAGATTTGGAGTATTTTCTCTGAATTTGTCAAATGCAAATGGACTAGACATTGTTGATGTACTTATTGCCTGAATATATTGTATATAGTTATTGTACTTATTGTATATAGCTTTTCTTACATTAGTCATAGTTTTTTATTTTAAACAAAAGGAAAATGTAGTAGCATTTGATTTTTACTTTAATAAAATAAAATAAAGCTTGCCTATAGATCAGAGAGTAAAACAGCCCCACTGGTCAGCCTTACTACCAGGCAGTGGTGACACACACCTTTAATCCCAGTAGCCACACTAGTTCCCATAGCAACCAGGCAGTGCCTTCCCTAAATCCCAGTGATGCACACCTCTAACGACAGCCCTAGAGAGGATTACAAAATGGGAGGAAACCGCTCTCAGACACAGTCTCATTCTGAGATTCCTGGAGGCAGGATCACCATTTTGGACTGAGTTTAGGTAAGAGCCAGTGGCTGGCTGCTCCCACAGCCTCTTCCTGTCCCACCAGGTGCACACAGCATAGTGAACACAGATTCTGGGAGGTTCTCCACGCTGCCTTTTGTTTCCTCCACACTCTACGTATCTCAATTCTTTATTTTACCGCTAATCAACCTTTGAGATCAAGGACGTGAACAATCAAGTTCACGTTCAGATTCATATTTTCAGTGGGGAACTCAGGGGCTGCAGCTCAGGACAGCATGGAGGAGACAGGATGGAGATGTCCCCTCCTGTCTGCAGGAACAGGAAGGTTGGCTGTGGAAGGGAACAGGGCAGTGCAGGGACAGGGTCAGGTGTGCAGGGCTGGGCTGGGCTCCCCAGTTCTTCACACTGAGCCCATAGGATCACAGGGAACATCAGACACTATTGCTGAGAGTGAACTGAGGGGCTCTGGATGTCACAGGAGAGACCTGAACACATCGTCTGTCACTCCATCCACACCAGGCAGCTGTCTTCATGCTACAGAACAAGAGTCATGAACAATCACTGTGAAGACAACATCCCCACAACCCACCACTCACTCAAAGGTGATTCTGGGAGTCCATGAAACCCAATACTGTTCCCTCTGCCCCTCCCCAAGTCAGTCACCAGAGTATCACCTTTACAGCCTGAGAGAGACACATCGGAGCTCTGGGAACTGTCTCTGCCTAGAGTGAAATTATATATATGTTAATGGAAAGGTAATAACAGGGACCATATTTTGCTGGAGGATCTATTATGGATTTCCAGAGCTCCTCAAATAATTCAGCTTCAACCCAAAGGCATCAGGGATTATCTGGCTCCTTACACTTACCTGAAGCTGGAGCATAGTCCCCTCCTCTCCCACCTGTGAGAAGAAAAACTGTCAGAGACCAGGGAAGTCCCCGATCCTAGGAAGTTTCCAGAACTGACAGCAGACCCAGGGTAGAGACAGGAGCAATGAGGGTGTGGATGTGTTTCCCATTAATGAGGCAGAACACACGTCTAAAAGGGGCTGAGGGAAAACTCAGACCCTGCCCTTTCCTACCTGGGTTTCTACTCCTCTTCATCACCACAGCCACCACAGCTCCAATGATCACAGCTCCAAGGAGAACCAGACCAGCAATGACTGCTGTGATGGGGACCGTGGACTGAGGAGGCTCTGGGAAAGGAAGGACAGGAAGGGAAGGTGAGGGTCATGACCCCAGTTCTCAGTCCTGACCTTGCTCAGGGAATGAGAAGGTTCCTGCCTTCCCTGACCCCAGCTCTGCACCCACTCCCTCCTTACCCCATCTCAGGGTCAGGGGCTCAGGCAGCCCCTCATGGTGCACATGGCATGTGTATTTGTGCTCCTCTCCAGAAGGAACCACCAGAGATGTCCACTTCTGGAAGGTTCCATCCCCAGAAGGTCTGGTCTCCACCAGCTCCATGTCCTGAGTCTGTTCCTCCTCCTCCCTCTGCCAGGTCAGGGTGATGAAGGCAGGGTAGAAGCCCATGGCCCAGCACCTCAGGGTGACATCACCTTTAGTTCCAGGATGATGGGTCACATATGCCTTTGGGGGATCTGTGTGGAAGATTTAAGGAATCCCACAATTAACAAGGTAAAATGAAATCTGCAAAGACAAAGTTATATTCTGGAGTAGGAATCATCTTTTTTGTTTGTTTATTTTTGTTTTCGAGACAGGGTTTCTCTGTAGCTTTTGGAGCCTGTCCTGGAACTAGCTCTTCTAGACCAGGCTGGCCTCAAACTTACAGAGATCCGCCGCCTCTGCCTCCCTATTAAAGGCATGCGTCATTACTGCCTGGCTGACAAAGTTAAATCAATGATGACACTGAACTATGTGACTGTTTGAACACTTCTGTCATCACACTAGTGACCTGCAGGTAGAGCTGGTCCCCTCAACACAGAACTGCACATTTTCCTGGGGACCCAGAAGCTAAGAGCCAGCAGATCAACATGGTCTTCCTTATATGATGTTCTATAGCATAAGTTATGTAGGAAAAGAATGAAGGAATGGAAAATAATTAATTTATATATGTGATTAAATTCACATAAATTAAGAGACTAAGAAGAAGGAGGTACATGAGGTGCCACCAACTTCTGCTGCCACCATTGAGGCACAACCACTGTGTCCATCCTGCTGACCAGCATTAGCTGTCTGATCAAGTGAACAGCCATCACCAAAATGTGTAGCACAGTTGGGAGAACCTCTGACTCTCAGCCAGAGAAAATGACTCCCCAAGCCACACCTCTGTGGGGACAAGATACCAGTTATAGCCAGGCAGTGGTGGCGCACGCCTTTAATTCCAGCACTCAGGAAGCAGAGGCAGGCAGAACTCTGTGAGTTCAAGGCCAGCCTGGCCTACAAGAGCTAGTTCCAGACCAGATCCTAAAGGTTCAGAGAAACCTTGTCTTGAAAATCAAAATCAAAAACAAGACACCCAGCATCACTGAAGTGTGCTGTGGAGCCCAGTGCAGCACTCACTGGGACACAGTGGTGCTCACAGGGTGTGTGGATCTTCCCTGCAGTCTTGGAGTTGCAGAAGACCCTGTCTCTGAGGAAGTTCAATTCCTAAATCACTGGGGCAACATGGTATCTTGTTGAGTCGGAGAGTGGGGGGGGGGGGGGGGGGGGGATGGGGTATGGGTCTCTGGATAGCTAGTTCTAGAAGAAAATAGTCTAATCTCCCAGGAATCTTTCTCTTTTAAAGGGAACACTGACTTTCTCCAAAGCTATGAAGAAACCGTGTCTAAAAAAAAAAAAAAACACCACCACTGATTCAACTTGTTTAATTATCCATTCCCCATGGCATCTATGGAGACTGATACACATGATAAAACAGGGGAGGGAGAGAAGAAATACCATCCTAGTGAGGAAGAAAAATACACAAACACACACACACACACGACAAAAAATGACTTCGAAAATAAAGCCAAACAAACAAACAAACAAAAAAAAATGAAAGGAAAAAACGAAGAGAAAAACCCCCCGCATAATTTAGTATTTGTCTAGGGCTCCCTGTAAGTTCCCACGTGACCATTCTAGGAAGAGATAGAATTGGGGTGTGGGAAGGATGCAAACCTCACACACAGGAATCTGGGAGAATGTATTCTTTGGAAAGTTCTAGAAACTGGGGGAAGCAGCCTAGGGTAGGGGTGCCCATGTCTCCCATCAGGTAAAGAAGACTCCGGTCCTGGTGTGTAAGGGCTGACACACTCAGATGACAGGACTCAGTGTCCACACACACTGGGTGTGGCAGAGAACCCGGCCTGGGAGAGGCCATGGCTGACAGGGGCTGCAGACTGAAGGAGCCACTGTTGGTGATGTTGGGATCCTCTCTCCTCCCTCCTGAGACAGATGTGGAACTGTCCAGGGAGAAGGCTGAGCCCTGGGAGGTCAGTGCAGTCCCTGCCATGCTGGATCAGGAGACCCAGGGACCCCGTCTGCCCTCAGAGACCAGGGGCATGACCCCATGAGGGTTTCCTCTTCCTCAGGACTGAGCCCAGCAGGAGGGCAGAGGGAGGAGTTGCTCGCGGCCCCCGCACCTGTGCGCAGCAGCGCGTCCTTCCCGATCTCCAGGTATCTGCGTAGCCAAGGCACGCACTCGCCCTCCACGTAGGCCTTGGTGACCTCTGCCTCCCCAGCCTGCTCCCACTTGCGCCGGGTGATCTGCGCCGCCGTGTCCGCCGCCGTCCACGTCTTCAGGTCCTCGTTCAGGGCGATGTAATCGTGGCCATCGTAGGCGTACTGGTCATACCCGCGGAGGAGGCGCCCGTCCGACCCCACCTCACAGCCAAACATCTCCTGGATGGTGTGGGAGCCTGCGAGGACCCCACGGTCAGCCTCGCCCACCCGCCCCGCCCCCGTAACCTACGCCCGCGGCCCCGCCCACCCGCGGACTCTAAACCAAAAGGGAAACCGGGTCCGGTCCCCGCTCTCCTCCCGAACCTCGGACCTGGGACCCGGGGCGACCGCGGTCCGTGCGTAGGGACGTGGAGGGGTCGTGACCTCCGACCACGGTCACTCACCGCCCTCGCTCTGGTTGTAGTAGCCGAGCAGATTTCTTAGGTTCATTCGGAAAGTCTGCTCGTCGTTCTTGGCGTTCCTTGTGCTCCTCTCCCAATACTCCGGCCCCTCCTGCTCCATCCACGGCGCCCGCGGCTCGGCCTTCTGAGTCTCAGAGTCGCTGTCGAAGCGTTCGAACTGCGTGTCGTCCACGTAGCCGACTTCCATGTACCGGGGCTCCCCGAGGCCGGGCCGGGACACGATGGTGTAGAAATACCGTAGCGAGTGCGAGCCTGGGGGCGGCGCGCGGTGAGACCCCGACCCTGCCCCCGGGACCCCGGGCAGGGGCGCGGGCCGGGAGGGGAGCAGGGCGCGGGGCTCGGGACGCGGGTGGGGAAGGGGCGGGAGGGCCCGGCTGGGCCACGCGGGGACGCGGCTTCCCCGGTGCCTACCCCGCCCTCCCCGCAGAGCCCGGTTCCCTCCCGACCCCGCACTCACCCGCGCGGGTCTGGGTCGGGGCCAGGGCGGCCGCCAGCAGCAGGAGCAGCGTGCGTGGCCACATCGCCCCATATCAGATCTGGGGAGCATCTGAGTTCTGAGGTCTGCGTGGACTTTATAACCGGTGACCGCGGCGACGCTGGTTGGTTCTCCGGGATCTCACCATCCAATGGGGTTAAGAACTGCCAAGTTGTCACTAGTGTCCAGCAGAAGGACCTGACCAATCCCTAGTCCTCGACGTCCCCACCCAGACCTCACCCTCCTGGGGACTAAGACTTTGCCTGAGCCCCGTGCTGCGGGATGGAGTGCTGTGTGTCATGGTGTCTCTGAGCCGCCTAAGGCCAACTGCTCCTCAGGTCAGTCAGGGTGAAACCTAAGAGCATGAAGATTCCAGGTAAAATAAAGCACTTAAAATGGATGTTCACGGAAACAGGTGCTGTCGGAGTCCTGGAGGGTGCGGGGCAGCCGTGGACACCGGCATCGGGAGGTGACTGGAGATTTTACAGCTCTGATTAAGCACTTTCGACACACTGTGTCATATGTGACTCTCCCTGCAGGAAGGAGGCCCTGCTCACCTCTGCTTTCACTTTCTACTTACGTTTGGCAGCGATCCGAAGACATCAAGTAAAAATACACAGAAAAATAAATTTATAAGTTAAATTTTCTCCACTCCATTGAACACAGATGAAACCTAGAATCTCCAGTGTGTATCTCTGCTATGAGAATCACCCACTGTCCAGTGTCTATACTGCACAGATCAGAGGAACTCAGAAGCCAACTGTTATCAGATCCAGTGTCCCTCAACTCTGTGACATTCATCCTTATCAGCTCATAAAGTGAGAGTGAAGGACAGAAGGGGGGGACATGGTCACAGATTACATAACTGCTACCACTCTCTTCATTATTTTCTTTTTTAGTAGTTATAGTTCCTCTCTTACTGTGGTTTATTCACTAAAGCAACTGCACCATTGAAGTGTGTGCACACAGGGAAACGTGGAGTGTAGACAGGGTCAGTGCCCTGCTGTATTTGGCTCCACAGGGGTCTCTTCCCATGGAAAAGGGGTCCACTGTGCTGAGACAATGACCCAGGTCCACACGGACAATTTCAGGACTATGGAATGAAGATCTGTGTAAACACAAGCACCTGGAGCCACAGACAATCATCTGGGAAGAAACACTAGGAGTCTGAGTGTAAGCACCAGGCTGTGAAGACAGGATCCTGAGTGAAGAGGCAAAGTCTCTGTTTACAGTGAAATCCTGAGCATCAGGCTTGGCAGTGTGAGCTGCCCACACAGGAGCCTGGTCTCTGTGGGAGTCTGTGTGGTGCTTGCAGGCCAGCACCTCTGCTTTAAAGAGAAGCATCTCTGCCCTGCATCCCAACCAGCTTGTTGTTGCCATTGTGTTCCCAGAAGTGACTTTTCTCCTAGAGTGTCCAGGATCTGACTGATGATGAGAAAAAGGAAGAGGAAGGGTGAGGAGAGGATGAAAAGGAGTCTGACCTGTACGTCCCTCCTGTGTTTTTTTTTTTTTTTTTTTTAATCAAGGTCTGTCTCCACAGCTCTGGCTCTCCTTGATCTCACAGACACCCACCTGTCTTTGCATCCCAAGTACTGAGATTAAAGGCTGTGTTACCATGTTACTTACTTTTCTATGTTAGTTACTTTTCTATGGCTGTGAAGACACTATGACACCAGCAACCTATAAAAAGACTTGTTTCATTTGGGTTTAAGTTTTAGAGGGTTTAACTCCATGATGGCAGAGGAAGGTGTGGTGGTAGGAACAGCTGAGAGCTCACATCTTGAACCATAGGCAAGTGTCAGAGACAATGGGAATAGTGGGAGTCTTTAAAACCTCCATTCCCAGCCCCAGTGACACACCTCCTACAACAGGGCCATACTTCCTGATCCTTTCCAAACAGTTCCATCAGCTGGAGCTGAAGCATCCAAACCCCTGAGCCTGTGTGGCCATTCTCATTCAAACCCCTACAGTATTCAGTGTGGGATGTCAGATGCCCTGCAGGGTTCTGCAGATGTGTCCACTGTGGTCTGTAGACAAAGACCCTCAAACAGGAGGACCCCACTGCACTAGGGTCTCCCCCTTTGCCTCTGTCCCCTCCTGCTCAGTCCTCTGCCTTCTCCCTCAGGCCTCACCCAGCAGGGCTCAGCACCCCTCACTCCAGAGCTCTGCACTAACACTGTCTCTTCCTTTGCATCTAGTTTCTCTCTGTGGTCAGCCATCTTGTCAGCCATCTTGCTGTGACCCAGGCTGTGTGGTTTCCTGGGGCTGGAGAGGTGCTCAGAGGTTCAGAGTACCTGTTGCTGTCCCAGAGGATCCAGGTTCAGTTCCCAGCACCCACATGGTCCTTCACAACCATCTGTGGCTCCAGTTCCCGGAGATCCAGTGTCTGGTGCACCTGCATACTCATAAGCTTAAAATATACAACTAATAAAAACAGAATAAAAAATACATTTTAAAAATATGCTATAATGTGTCCCTTTTCCTTTCCTACACATCTAGAGTGTGAGTCCCAGGCGCTGAGGGCACAGGGCTGTTTAGTCAACATTGTAATTCCAGCCAAAGGAGCCGGAGCTGGAGCAGGACAGGGACCGATGACTGAAATAGACTGTGCTGAAATGGTAATTTGCAAAACAGCATTAAATAAAAAAATACAAAAAGATTTCATTCTATAGACCTACTGTGCACAGTGGATTACAGCCCCATTAAAGAAAACACTGTGTGTGCTCATCTTTGAGCTTGAACCATGTGCTAGTTTTTAATTGCTGCTGGAAAAGAAAAATTTTAGTCACTTAAATAGTGACTTGTGACAGACCATGACATCCCCAACATCCAGAGAGTTCCTGCAGTTAGTGATGCCCCCTGACCCCATCTTCATTATTACTTCAGGCCTTCCAGGCTCTCACCTTTTTAATATGAAGGAGAAGCATCAGAGTCTAGGGTGAAAGTTCAACCCATGGAAGAAAAACAACAGGAGGTCTCGGTCTGAGCAAACAGAGGGTGAGGCTGAAGGGGACCCATGCTGCCTGAGCTGCCCCACAGGCTCCTGTCCACACTACTCCAGGGTCTCGGGTCTCAGGCTGCCCTGCCCTCATCAAACTTAGAGCCTGGTGGAACATCACATCCTTTTCCACCAGTGGGAAGAAGACATCTTGTTTCTTTCAGGGTTGAAGCAGATCCATGGGAACCAAAAGAGGCTGCAAATCCTGGAACCAGGGAATTTTCTAGAACTCTGAAGCAGCAGCTAAAGTAAGAGTATTAATTGGTTAAAACAGGATCCTTAATTTGGGCTGAGGATGTGTGGGAGGGCCCTGCTGAAGCTGAGAACTTTGAACCCTTAGAGTCTCAGCTTTATTTCACCTCTCCGCCCTCAGCCACGCCCCCTGAAGTCAGGGCTTCTTTGTGTAACAGTCCTGACTGTCCTGGAACTCTCCCTGTAGACTGGGTTTGCCTTAAACTCACTCAGATCCACCTGCCTCTCCCTCCTGAGTGCTGGATTAAAGTCATGCACAACCACCGCCCCACAGCTTTTTCACCTTTGAAGGAGAAAATTAATCCTTCATTGTCTGTTAACCAGCAGTGACTGTCTCTGAAGGAAATGTTAACCAAGACAATCCTGATGTCCCTCAGAACCCAACATTAGTTGCCTTTAGACCTATTGTGAGCATCCAGGTACACCTGGCCCTGCCCCTTGGGGACCTGACAGAGTGTGTTACCCTGTGCACATAGCAGACTGTACCCTGGCCTGCTGTGTGGTCTCTGCACATGTGCTGTGCCCCATCCCTTTAAAGAGCAGAGTTCTGCCTACTCCTTTCTCTCTTTTTCTTCTTCTCTCGCATAGCGCTCTCTTTCTCTCTTTCTCTCTCTGCCTCTTTGCACCTCTCTCTCTGTTTCCCCACAAAACTGCTTGGTGTTTTTCTCTCCCCTTGCACCCTTCCCCCCAGAAAAACTCCACACAGCTCTGTCTGCATGGCTTGTCAGTCTCTCACCCACCCTGGGGCTCCTTGGACCCACACCACCCACTCAGGTCCATCTTGTACCACATGGTAACACCTATAGCCAGACTGCTGGGGAATATGTATTGGAATGGATTTTGAGGGTGTGGAATAATGGTGGAAGGAATATTAAAATTGTGTCAGATTGGGTTTATTGACATATCAATAAATTGTCCTCTAAGTGCAAATTCTAGATTTAATATGGAAGCGCTCACAGTTTAAAAAGGTCAAATGTTTATTTGGATGGTTGTCTGAAGCATTTGTCAAAGATGGCTTCCTGATAAGGACTTGGAGATGCCTGACATCCCTTGGCTCAGTGTTGATGAAGGGATTTTAAGGCTCAGGGAAGTTGCAGTGCTGGAGTGAGTGTGCTGTGTAAAACCTAATCCTCCACAATGGGAAGTCCAGAAGACACGTCCTTCATGTATCCTGTAAGACACGGAGTGATGAGGGGCACCAGCAGGGTTCGAGAGTTTTGTTGTCAACTTTTTCCTTGAGCCAGAACTTAGGGTTGGGATACTGCTGCTCAGTGCAGCTCAGCTGGACGAATTAAAGACAGTGGGTTCATTGGGTCACAAGGTATCAGGGACAAATGGCAGCATGGAATTCTAAAGACAAGGTGATCACAGTTATATAATGCTCAGCACAGGCGAAGGTAATTTTATGGTGGCATGAGTCACACGGACTTGGTACTGGATTAACCATGGTGTTTCCAGATAAGAAATAAATAAGAAGCTGTTGTAGTCAGTGTCCTGTTGCTGTGAAGAGACACCATGAGCATGGAAAATCTTATAAAAGAAAGCATTTAATTGTTGCTTGTTTATAGTTGCAGAGGTTTAGTCCATTACCATCTTGATGGAGAGCACAGCAGCATGCAGGCAGATGTGAGGCTGGAGAAACAGCTGAGAGTTCTGCATCTGGATCCTCAACAGCAGGAAGAGTGAGAGCCACTAAGACTGCTCGGGCTTTTGAAAACCAAAGCCTACCACAGTGACACATGTCCTCAAACAAGGACACACCCACTCCAACAAGGCCACACCTCCTAATTCCTCTCAAACAGTACCATTCCCTGATATCCAATCATTCAAATATATGAGTCTACGGGGACATTACTATTTAAACCACCACATCCCACTCCCTGGCCACGATAGGCTTGTAGCAATATCATAGTGCAAAATGCATTCAGCTCAACAACTTCTAAAGCCTCATAGTCTATAACAATCTCAACACTGTCTAAAAGTCCAAAGTTCAGAGTCTCTTCTGTGATTCATGGCAATGTCTTAACTGCAATCCCTTGTAAAATCAAAATAAAAAAGCAGATCACATATTCCCACCCCACAGCGGCACAGGACGGACATCACCATTCCAAGAGGGAGAAAAGTGAGCACAGTGAGGAAACACGGGAACAAAGCAAGACCAGAATCCAGCTGTGCAAACTCCACACTCTGCATCTCCTTGTCTGATGTCAGAACGCTCTTCAGAGCTCCAACTCCTCTCTGCTCTGTTGACTGTGACACACTTCTCTCTCTCTCTCTGGCTGGTTCCACAGAGTTTTAGCACCTGTCCTTGAGAGGTGTCCCATGACTGTGCCATCTCTTCATACAATCACCTCTCTGGTCTCCATGCAGGGACGCCCTGACACACATCTGTCCTCAGGTGCTTTCCTTAGCTACTGCATAGGGACAGAGATGCCACAACTTCATGGACCACTTCCTCTAAGGAAAAGACAACACTTTGTCCTTCCTGGGGTAGATAGTTATTCTGGTTATGGATTTGCCTTTCCTGCACATAGTGCTTCTGCCAAAACCACCATCCATGGACTCCAGGATGCCTCACCCACTGCCATGGTGTTCCCCACAGTATCGCTTCTGACCACGGAACTCACTTCACTGCAGAGAAGTGGACAGTTGACACATGATCACGGAGTCTACCAGTTTTGCCATGTGCCTCACCCTCCTGAAGCAGCTGGACTAACAGAAAGGTGGAACGGCCTTTTGAAGACACAGTTGCAGAGTCAGTTAGGTGACAGCAGCCTGGGCCGCAGAGGCAGGGTCTCCAGGAGGTGGTATATGCTATGAAGCAATGTCCAACATACGGTACAATTACTCCAGTAGCCAGGATCCATGAGTCCAGGAATCAAGGGGTGGAAAGGGAACAGTTCCACTCACTGTCACCCCCAGTGACCCACTAGGAGAATTTTGCTTTCTGTTCCAGCACCTTAAGTTCTGCCTGGGCTAGAAGATTTGGTTCCAGAGCCAGGAGAGCTGGACAGCGTGCTGGGCAGGCAGGGAGGCTGCTGCCCACCACCCTGCTGACTCTGCTATGCAAAAACATGGTCCCTGTTGCCCTCAGCCCTCTCTCTCACCTCTCACCATGTTGAGTCTCTGGTTCTGCCTCTCTCCACTGCTCATGCTCTGCTCCATTCCTGTCTTCCCCGCCTCTCTCCACTGCACATGCTCTGCTCCATTCCTGTCTTCCCCTCCTCTCCACCACATATTCATTGCCATAGTGGAATTGGAAACTACAGGGTATAACACAGTCCATTTTTCTCCCCAGTCAGCTTTACATGTGAATATTCATGGCAATGAATCCTTGGTCTGGTTCAATATTTCTGGTTTCTGACACATCATGAACACTGGACCATTGCAAGACTCGTCCAGGATGTCCTGCTCTTGTCTAGAGTCATGGTGACCTGTACTAGATGGAGATAGGCAGGGCTCCAGGGCAGAATGAGACCACGGGAAAGAAGAAAGCAGCAGGAAGCGGTGCAGAAAGCAGATTGGTGTCTCAGGTCATTCTCCACATGTGACCTGTGACACCAGCCTCTCAGCTTCGATTTGTTGCCCCCATTCCATGGTTTGGAGGTTTCTCCTGCCTCAGCCACACTGCTTAGCCAGGACAGGCAGCCCCAGGTGGGTGCAGTGTCCAAGAAGACCACAAGAGGGCGTGGGTACCTAGCAGCAGAGTTCAGGACAGATGTGAGCTGCCCCTGCACACATAGATATGGTGCTGGGATCTACCCATCATCTCCTGGAGGAACAGCAAATGTTTTTACCTGGCGGCCATGTTCCAGCCCCTTCTAGATATGTTTAAATGCCATTTGACCCTCCTACACTGGACACCAACAACAGACACATCCATTGAGGTCATGGGACTATGACAAGCAGCAGTGACCGAGCTGGGACAAGGACATGACTCCCACCTGGTTGACTGTGATGAGAGGGATTCCAGTTTCTGACATGTTAAAATGTCTAGAAATGGCTACCTTTTCTGTTGTTTTGTTTTTCTTTTTGAAGACAAGGTTTCTCTGTGTAGCCCTGGCTGTTCTGGAACTTGTTATGTAGAGTAGGCTGGAGTCAAACCCAGAGATCTCCTGTCTCTGCCTCCTGAGTACTGGGATTAAAGGTGTAAACCATGACCCCCTGCTACGACTGTATTTTTATTACTGTATCAGTCAGTATGCAATTGCTCTGAAGAGACACATTGTATTGTAGAATATTATTTAAAGGTGTGTTACATTTGTTTATGCTGTGGAACAATTATTTAATAATGCAAAGAGGTGTTGCTTTTTGTTTTTTTTTTTCAAGACAGGGTTTCTCTGTGTTACCTTGACTGTTCTGGAACTCACTCTGCAGGCCAGGCTGACCTTGAACTCAGAGATTCACCTGCCTCTGCCTCCTGAATGCTGGGATTAATTGAGTTTGCCACTGCTATTAGGCATGTTGCAGTCTTTTATGGTGCATTTGTTTAACTCTGTGAAGCTCTCACTGTGCCTGTCTCAAACACCTGATGGTCTAATAGAGAGCTTAACAGCCAATAGCAAGGCAGGAAAAAAGACGGGTGGGGTTGGCAGGCAAAGAGAATAAATAGGAGAAATCTGGGAGAAAAGGAAGAAAGCAAGAGATCGAGGAGTGAGAAAAGAAGGGGCCAGCCACCCAGCTACACAGCAACTCATGGAGAAATAAGTAAAGAAAGGTAAACAGAAATGTAAAAACGTAAATATAAAGAGGAAGATAAAAGCCCAGAGGCAAAAGATAGACAGGATAGTTTAACCTAAGAAAATATGGCTAGAAACAAGGCAAGTCCAGGCATTTATAAATAAGAGTAAGCCTCCATGTCTGATTTCTTTGAGAGGTGGGTGGCAGCCCCCTAAAGAGAAAAGAGCAAGAGAGCAAAGAACCAAAAGTAAAAAAGAAAAAAAAAAAAAACCACCATTGTCAGTGTTGTGAGTTCCTTGGGATAATCACAGAAAGAGATCTCTATAAGAAGAATTTTAGGCTCTTTGCAACAGAGAGGTCCAGCCTCTGATGGACTGAACCTCTAAAGGCTGTGCCAAGGCTTATTTAGCAACTGTTCCGTAAACGTTGGTTTTGGGAAAACAAGTTCCCCATACAAAGGCCCTGATCTATGTATGTTTCCTGAAGGAAAGCATCACACCCCTGCAGCTTTAGTCTTTATGGAGCATCGCTGGCAGATGTTTGTTTTGAGATAGGGTCTCGTTTATCTCAGGCGGCCTTCAAACTCACTACATTGCTGAGGATGGCTTTGAACTACTGACATCCTGCCTCCACCTCTGCACTTCTGGGATCAGAAGCAGTACCTCTATGCTCAGCAAGTTGGTGGTGATTGCACATGTGTGTATCACGGAGCCTTAGTCATTTCACCCTCAGTCATCTCTGTGTCCTGCCTCTCCCCCAAGTGTCCCCTTGCTCTTCCTGTTTCCCATGTTTAAGTCTAGAGTCCACATATGAATACATGTGTGTGAAATCACAATATTGCTTCCATACAGTTGTCCCCTCCTCTGCTGGGAAAAAGACTCCCAGTGAGAGGCTGTGCCTGAACCCAGTAGAGCAGTGAACCCTGTCCACTCTCCATGTGCTGTGCACACATCCTATGACAGAGTTCACGAATCAGCTACAGAAAGAGACAACAGCCATTACAAAGCAGAACAGTGACAGAGGGTAGTGCACAGAAGTGATTTAATTTGTCCCCTCCCACCGTCCTCCACTCACCCTTGTGAGCTGATGAGTGACCAAGGCTGTGGGACAGGAAATCTGTGGATCTGATAACTGAGTGGGCCCCTGAGAACCTCAGCTCTGCACAGTGGACACTGTGGACACTGGACAGAGACGGTTCTCACACCAAGGGAGACAGACTGGGGACAGAAGCTTATTGCCAGTGGCCATGTCAAAGGAGCAGCAGATTGCAGTTGACTTCAGGGGACTGGTCCAGCAGGAAACTGTGATGGGGGAATCTTGGATGGGCAAGGCACCAAGACCATCAACCAGAGAATGGGCACCAGGACCATCAACCAGAGAATGCTTCTTGCTATGCTGTACTTTTGCATATTTGCCTCTGCCATTTTTTTTTCCTAGCATCTGGCAAAGTATGAATGGGTGTGGGAAGATTCCCGTTGCCTTTAATGCAGTATGACATCTCTTGGAAATATCCCATTCTACTGGGCATTTTTACTGTAGATTATTATGAAGATGATTTCTTTTTAAACTCTACTGTCCAGTTGATAAAAATAATGTGAGTTTAAATAGAGTTCTGATGATCAAAAATAAACACAGGAAGTGTCACTTACCTGGGGCCACTTAAGGAGCTGCACAGATTGCGGTTTAGGTTAGTGATTAAGGAAAACATTGAGCCCCAGGAGCCAGGCTGGCTCAGATTCTTTTGATCCTGATGTTGTCAAGTGTATTCACAGGTTTTAGTTGCATCATTAGCTGAAACAAAACCTTGAAATAAGTTTAGGTTAGATTGAGATGTCTCGATTACAGCTCAGGTGAAAAATGCTAGAAAACAATCTAGAGGTCAAAAGGACACCCCACTCACTTTCAGGTCCTTGGCCAGTGGCGGCTCTGAGCTCCTTACATAAGGATCTGGCTGTTGAAACCCAGAGAAGGGAAAGGAAGGAGGAAGACTCTGAAAGCCGCTCTTGATTGGACCGTATGTCTGTGGGCGGAGTCAGTGCTCTCCTATGGAGCTTGCCCAGTCCACCAGTTCCAGCTTTTCCAGTCTCCCTCTGGCTCCCAGGTTCCTTGAGGCTCACCGGGCACAGCACTAGGTTGGGGTCACAGGCTCACCCCAGACCCAGCCCTGGTAATCCTTCACGGTCCTTTCTAACTTGCCAGGCCTTAAATATCTACTCCACCGCCGCCGCCCCGCCCTGCCCCAGGTGTCAGTCTTGGGGATCCCTGTGTTCTGGTCTCACCTTATAGCCCTGGCTGTCCTGAATTTGCTATGTGGATCAGGAACTCAGAGATCCGCCCGCCTCTGCTATCTGAGACTGGTTTTAAATGTGTTGCCAACGAAACCAGGACCTTTTCTTTGGGTTACATCTAACTAAGCTAGTGGGGCTGAGGTGTAGTTCAGTTAGAATAAACTGAACACGCACGGTTAAATCCTGGGCAATATCAACAACTAAAGAAAAAGAAACTAACGCTGTGATGTGAGGGGCTTTGTGGGAGACAGCCGGTTCTCCAGTGTGGCGCAGACAGCCTCCAAGGCTCCTGAACCGGGCCAGCAGATGGAACTCTGCAGCCTTCAGACTGATGGGCATTTAACATTGTGCTGTCCCTCCCGGGACCTTCGGAAGCCGCGATGCCGCTAATCACCGCCAGGGGGCAGCAGGACACAAGGGTGGGAGCTGGTTCGGGTTCCTGCTCACTTGAGGGGCTGTGAACTTTGATTGCTGGGGAAGGCAGGGAGGTGTAGCCTAAGCCCTCTTCATCCTGAAGCAGGGGGAAT
>NW_026068391.1:37909-53305 GCF_014885135.2 Alexandromys fortis | reverse complement strand
TATTTCCTGAGTAAAGCATTTGATGTTTGGGGCAGGATATGCAGCGAATTCACTCTAGACCAAGTCTCCTGTGGGCAGCCACTCCCTATGTCAGTCCTCCTGATTTAAATGAAGGAGCAGGAATAGGCTCGAATTCTCTGACCTTTGGCCAGAATGGAGCACATCCATATTTCTACGGCTACAATATTTTCTAATAAAGTAGTGGAGAATGACCCAGACATTGGATGGCATTTTTGAATTGGTCTAGGATAGCTTTAACAGTTTTTAGTTACAATCAAAATTGAAATTTGTCTTTTTTAACATATCAATTCTAAGGACTCATGGGCAATGTCAATTTTTTTTTTAGACAAGCTCTAACCTTTTTCTAATGAGTGACATCTTTATAATGAAGTAAGGCAGTTCAAACATTAACAGGTCAATACCATAATTTTAGTATGGATGTTAACAATATACACATAATTGTCAAATCACATTTTCTTAAATCTGTGTTAAACAAAAGACAGGAAAGGTCCCTGTGATGGTGACCTAAGAGTCTTCCCCTCCTGTAGTCCATCTGCTCTGCTGCTGTAGTTTCAGCGATGTCTGCACTGCCCCGGTGTCTGAGCAGCAGAAACTTAGGCTGTTCCTCCCCATCTCTGACGAGGGCTCAGTCACTCTGTCATGAGTCTTCTCTCCAGGGAGGAAATTGAGGTCCCAGGTCTCAGGTCTTTATTTCAACAGGATATTGAGCGCCATACTGACAAAAATGAGTCCTGTTCTCACGATACAGTATGGATGAACTGTCAAACATTCAGTCAGTGTTCCTGGACCGGCTCTGAAGTAAACAGGACTCACTCAGGTCTGGAAGTTTGTGCAGTGGGTCCACCCAGAAGCCAGGAATCACCAACCATCACCACATCTTCCTTCACTCTCAGACTGCAGCATGATGGCTTAAGTCAGAAGCACAGATTCAGGAGCCTCACTGCAGCTCCTCTGTGGGGTCTCCAGCAGCTGAGATGTCGTCAGGGCTGGCTCTCCTCTATGTTTGCAGCCATCAAGTTTTCTTCTTTTCTTCCTGTAAAAAAGCACAAATGTTCCCTTGAACCCACGTGATAACATGATTGGGTCCCTTTCAACATAGACTGGGGTTTTAACTCCCCTATTTTTTTCTTTTCAAAGCTGTGTTTTAATCTCATCAAGGGGCTCAAGCTTCCTGTAAAATCCAAGCTGCAAGTCCCCCTGGCTGACAGGTTTGCACAGACTCCTGTCTCCAGGTGCATTTGCATTTTAATAGACACCTACTGGGCCTGCAGCAGCAGCTTCCTGAGCCTACTTCTCAGCAGCTTGGCTGTCAGGCTGGGAACCAGTCTTGACTGGCTGCTGAAGCTGGGAGCATGTCTTGGTGCAGCTGCCCTCTCTGCTGCTTGGCTGTCCCACAGGGGCTTTGGGACCCAGAGGTCAGTGGTCTGTGTCCAGGCCAGCGCTCTCCATTCTCAGTGGTCCCCTTCTTGCCAGCAGTGGCTGTCACACTTTTATCCTCACAGACTCCTCAGATCATGGGCCCTGTAGCTCCAGCCATTTCCTGCCAACTGGCTCCAGGCACTGGCCATGGGAGGCACAGCCCTCCAAACTTTTCTGTCTCCTGTTTTCCCTGCCTGTGTGGCACTGTGTAGGCCACACTCAGCTTGCTACAGCGTGTGCACGTAGGTTTGGTGGCAACGGCTGTAGCCACTGCTGGGTGATATGGGAGAGTCTTCTGTTCTGTATTGATTTCATTGGTTAAATAAAGAAATTGTCTTGGCCCTTTAATAGGACAGAAAATTAGGTAGGCGGAGTAGACAGAACAGAATTCTGGGAGAAAGAAAGCTGAGTCAAGCAGTTGCCATAGCTCTGCTCTCCGAAATGGATGCAGGTTAAGAATATTCCCTGTAAGACACCACCTCGTGGTGTTACACAGATTAATAGGAATGGATTAATCAAGATGTGAGAGTTAGCCAGTAAGAGGCTAGGGCTGATGGGCCAAGCAGTGTTTAAAATAATACAGTTTCCGTGTAATTATTGTGGGGCTAAGCTAGCTGTGCGGAGGCCAGGCCGCAGCCTGCCGCTCCTATTATTACAGCTGGGTCTTCTGCCCCAGGTTCCATTCACTTCTCCACCCACTCAGCAGCAGCTGCTGAGGCTTCATGACCACAGTACCGCAGGTCAGGCCTGACCATCATGGAAGGGGGACTCACACTGGCTTCTCCGAGCACTGACACTGTCTGGAGCTGGTGGTGGCTATGCTGCCCGCATGGGGGAGAGATATAATATTTACAAACTCTAAACATCTCTGTCTTTGCTTTTGCTCCACCCCAGCTCCTCTATCTATAAAATACACTGAAGAAAATGTGCAGAGAGTTGGATACTATTTTTTAGTCCTAGATCTACAGTTAGATACAATGTTTCTCCCGTAGTTCATCTTCCATCTTTCTTCCTTTATTATCTATCATTGTCGATTTCTGAGAGCTCAGTTATCACCTCTGTGCCTTCAGGGTAATAGTCATTTGACGGGGTCCTTCTCGTTTTCCCCTGTACCGCTGGCCACCCCTCTGTGCATTACCTGTTGTGCATCCTAAGCCCCACGTTGGGCGCCATCTGTTGTAGCCACAGGCTCACATCTGTGCTCCACACTGGAGATCCCATGTTGGCTCCATCTGTTGTAGCCACAGGCTCACATCTGTGCTCCACACTGGAAGATCCCATGTTGGCTCCATCTGTTGTAGCCACAGGCTCACATCTGTGCTCCACACTGGAAGATTCCCATGTTGGGCTCCATCTGTTGTAGCCACAGGCTCACATCTGTGCTCCACACTGGAAGATCCCATATTTGCACTGAGAGCTTGGGTGTCACTGTCTGTGTCAGTCACTGTGGTCGTTTGAGTCAGATGACCCCATATCTTGGTCATTTGAATATGGAGTTTCTAGTCGGTGCTGTTTGGGGGGCTGGAGGGATATGTGACAATAAGAAATACTATGACATCACACAGATGTAACTGCTACTTTTCAGTACATAGTATCCTATGAGACAATAAGAAAGACTTTGACATCACACAGCTGTAACTGCTACTTTTTAGTACATAGTATCCTATGAGACAATAAGAACGACTTTGACATCACACAGCTGTAACTGCTACTTTTCAGTACATAGTATCCTATGAGACAATAGGAAAGACTATGACATCACACAGCTGTAACCGCTACTTTTCAGTATATAGTATCCTATGAGACAATAGGAAAGACTATGACATCACACAGCTGTAACTGCTACTTTTCAGTACATAGTATCCTATGAGACAATAAGAAAGACTTTGACATCACACAGCTGTAACTGCTACTTTTTAGTACATAGTATCCTATGAGACAATAAGAACGACTTTGACATCACACAGCTGTAACTGCTACTTTTCAGTACATAGTATCCTATGAGACAATAGGAAAGACTATGACATCACACAGCTGTAACCGCTACTTTTCAGTATATAGTATCCTATGAGACAATAGGAAAGACTATGACATCACACAGCTGTAACTGCTACTTTTCAGTACATAGTATCCTATGAGACAATAAGAAAGACTTTGACATCACACAGCTGTAACTGCTACTTTTCAGTACATAGTATCCCAGGAAACAATAAGAAAGACTATGACATCACACATACATTAATAATAACCATTATCACTCTTCAGGACTATGTACTGTGCATAATTACATGTGCTATACTTAAAAGACTGCTTTGATTTATTGTATGTGTATGAATGTTTTGTCTGCATGAAGGTGTGGTATATATACATGCAGTGCCCTTAGGGGCCAGAGAGTACTGGATCCCTCTGGGGATCAGAGTTAGAAATGGTCGTGAGCTTGCACCAGGGCTCAATAGATTGAAGCCAGATCCTCGGGAAGAGCAATCAGGATTCTAATCTCTGAGCCATCTCTCCAGTCTCCTATATGTGATATATATTTTGTTATGTATTGTTCTGTTTTTTTTTGAGACAGGTTTTTCTGTGTAACCCTGACTGTTCTAGAATCCACTCTGTAGACCAGGCTGTTATGACCCTGTAGAGATCGCCTGACTCTGCCTCTAGAGTGCTGGGATTAGAGACACGTGTCACCACTGCCCAGCCCAGCTGTATTATATACTTTGATCTCATCTTTATACTTCCTTTTGCTGTACTGGAGAAAAATTCAGGGTCTCACGCACTTTCAGTAAGTCTCCCTGAGCCACATCCCATTCCTGTGCTTTATGTGTGTGTGTATGCACATGTATGCATATGTATGTGTGTGTGTGAAAGTGTGTGATATATGTGTAAATATGTGTTTGTGTCTATTGGGAACTCAGGTTACTGGGGAGTGATCCTAGTGTCCTGAGCCCACCAGCTAAGCATTTAGCTACTGAGCTATAGTCCCATCCCTTTCTGTAATGTTTTTAATTTAAATTTTTGTTTTATATGTATGATTGTTTTACCAGCATTTGTGTATGCATGTGGTGCTGACAGAAGCCAGAAAAGGGTGCTGGATCCCCAGACCTGGAGTTGTGGGTGCCTGTAAGCCTCCCCATAGGTCTCCCGTAAGGCAGCAAGTGCTCTAACTTTGGACCCATCTCCCCACCACACTTTTCCTAATTCTTACATTGAAATGAAGTTTCACTGAATTACACAGGCTTGTCTTGTATTCACTGTAGGCTGGACAGGATTTGACCTTGCCATCCTCCTGCCTCAGCCTCCCAAATAGGATAAAAATCCTGGCAGCAGACAGCTCCAGGCCACAGGAGCTTGAGGCAGGGACTCCACCCCTCCCCATACCTCAGATGAACAGGAAGCTGAGCAGCCGCCATATTTCATAGCATCCATCACAGGAACAGGTGAAATCCAGCCTGTTCCTGCCCCAGTGTCCTTTAACAGCAAACTCGGGAGCTGGACTCTGCCGGCTCTCCACACACTGCCTCCCCAACACTGTCTCTGCACTTCTGTCCCCTCCATAGCCTGGCCTGTCCCTCCCACACCTGCCCTCCTGCCCTCTAAGGGGCTCAGCCCTCACAGCCCTCACTGGCCTGGGGGCCTTCTCCCCTGTCTGGCTTCCTCTGAAACGTGTGCTCTCTGGGGCAGCTTCTGCTCTGCAGCTTCTGAAGTAAGAGACTTTTGAGTCATTTCCTTGTCCTGATGCCTCCTCCTCCTCCTGGTGCAGGACATTTGGTCACTGTGAACCCCGAGTTATTTACTGGAAAAACATGTTTCTAGTTGTGCTGTGGCTCAGCCCTAGCACACACCTTTTCCCAAGAGCTTTTTGCTTGAATACTGTGTTTTATTTTTTATTTATTTATATTTTTATTTATTTATTTATTTTTGGTTTTTCGCTACAGGGTTTCTCTGTGTAGTTTTGAAGTCTTTCCTGGAACTCGCTCTGTAGAACATGTTGGCCTCGAACTCACAGAAATCTGCCTGTCTCTGCCTTCCAAGTGCTGGGATTAAAGGCATGAGCCACCACTGCCTGGCTTGAATATTGTAAATTGGATTAAAGAAACTTAACCCTATGTCAAGAGATGGAGTAAGAAACCAGTTCACAGGAATGAACACAGAATTATAAAAAAAAAACCATAGGGAGTAAGAGGGAGTCAGGAGGATGGATAGAGAGACACACAGGAACTGTAAGAGAGGGACATGAAGTTGGGGGAGACTTGTTTGAGACAGTGTAGTAGGAGGAGAGGCTTCTGGGACATCTGCTGAAAAGGAAGGTCAGTGGGGTGATCTTTCTGCCTCTCTGAGCTCACAGGCTTTCACCTCAGCATCTGGCTTCTGATTCTTTGTTGGTGAAATTGAACGATTGAAATTTTGTTAATAATGTTTGGCACTGCAATATGTGGCGTGACCACACAGGCAGGGAAATCATGCCAGCTGCAGACAAACCGAGAAGTGATCAGATTTGGTAAAACACTGGGAAGTCCTCAAAGAGAGAGCTAAGTAATATTAAAAGGAAAAATCTTTTCCACATTGAGGGTGGGATAATCATAACACAGGGCACTAGGACCCTGCTACTCAGCTACTTAGTTGGCCTGTAAACAGAAGCAGCAATGAAGAGAAATGACTAGACTGAGATTGACACACACGGATTATAATTAATATCAGTCTGTGATAATATCAGTCTGTCATTCATATTTCATCTTACTATAGCCATAGTAGATTTTTAGTGCCACATATGAAAGGTAGATTTATAAGACACAAGCCTTATAAAAACTTATAAATGAAAAAAAGAAAATCCTCAGACACAGACAGAAGGATTTAGACAAGAACCTACTGTGCCACCCCATGGTGACACTGAAGAGGGGTGGTCCAGGGTTGCTACCTTCAGGCAATAGGCACCTCCAAGGCTTTGCAGATGTTAAATGGAATCCTATAGACATATGACATTTGAGGATATTTAAGGAAGGGGTCATTTCATGTGTATGCCATCATCCCATGTGAAACAGATGTTAAACTCACGGACAACTCAGAACACAGTTATCCCCAAGACTGGAAAGGTTTGGTGACAGCAGCATTGGAACCTGGTCCCAGTTACAGTGGTGAACATGGTGGACAGAGGAAGCCAGGACCTAGAACAATGAAATAGGGCAGAGGTGTTGATATTTCCCAAGAGCAGTTTCTAGGTGAAGGTCAGTGTGCTGGCTTACAAAGGCAGCGTGGATTTGATGTTCACACCTTGCCGCTGTGTCATTTAGCAAATGTTTGTGATGAGGTTGAAGAATCAGGAAAGAAGTCACTTACCATAAAAGGCCCCAAAGAAGACTTCACTGATATTTTGCAAAGATTGATTTCAGAAGTCAGACAAATATTAATTGAATCTTTGGCTTTTAAAAATGCTAATTCAGAATGCAAAAGTGTGATCTGGTCTTTAAGGCAAGATCAGCACCAATAGACAAATGGATGAAAAATACAGCTGATACTAGATCTCAGGTTTATTATGATACTTTGATCAGAGAAGTGATTTTTTTAAAAAATATTTATTTATTATGTACACAATATTCTGTCTGTGTGTATACCTGCAGGTCAGGAGAGGGCAGCAGACCTCATTACAGATGGTTGTGAGCCACCATGTAGTTGCTAGGAATTGAACTCAGGACCTTTGGAAGAGCAGGCAATGCTCTTAATCACTCAGCCATCTCTCCAGCCCCTGAGAGAGAAGTGATTTTTTAAAAAAATATTTATTATGTATACAACATTCTGCCTCCATGTATGCCCACATGCCAGAGGAGGGCGCCAGACCGCCCTACAGATGGTTGTGAGCCACCATGTGGTTTCTGGGAATTGAACTCAGGACCTTTGGAAGAGCAGGCAATGCTCTTAACCGCTGAGCCATCTCTCCAACCCCAGAGAAGTGATTTTTATAATTTTAAGAAAAACCAAGTTGTCAGGTGTTTTAATTGTGGTAAGCAAGGTCATCTGAAATGGAATTGTAGGGAAGACATTCCTAGAAACAATGTATTTTTTCTAGAGAGAATCCAAACAGAAGACCCCAGCCTTCTGGAGTACGCAGAAGGTGTGGCAAAGGTCAGCATTGGACTAATGAATGCAGATCAACACGTGACAAGCAAGGTAACCCTTTGCCATCTGGAAATGTCTTGCACCTCTTGCAGGCTCTAGGGTTCAATTTGGTTCAATCATTCCCTGTCAGCATTGGAGAAACTCATCCACAGAGCAATTATAAGACTTATTGCCTGTCTGTTAAATACAGCACTGCTCTGGATGTGATCAAGGACAGAGCAGTTTTAGTACAAAAAAACCAAAAAATTCAGTAGAGACAAGAAAGCAAGTGTTTTTGGACAAACTACTATAAATCATCAGAGATGAAAGCTAAAATACAAATAAATGGCATTGAAATGGAAGGCTTACTAGACACAGGTGCCGATGTAGCAGCAATGTCTCCAAAATCTTAGCATCCAGCTTGGCCTCTTCAGGAGGTAAATATTCAGCTTCAAGGGATTGAAACTTTATCTCAGGTAAAAGTGCAAGGTGGGTTGAATGTATAGGGCCAGAAGAACAAATAATAAACTGTTTCTACTATTTGTTTTTTTGTGTGTTTTTTTTTTTTTGAGACAGGGTTTCTTTATGTTGCCTTGACAGTCCTAGAACTAGCTCTGTAGACCAGGCTGATCTCACACCAACAGAGATCTGCCTGCCCCTGCCTCCCAAGTACTGGGATTAAAGGTTTGCACCACTATTGCCTGTTAAAGCCATATGTGGGTATTATAACTATAAATTGATGGGACCATGATTATTACATTAATGTAATATTCCTACAGTCTCGGAAACAAACCATAAAATAATTCTTCTGAGAAAAATATTAAAAATCTTTTATCAAGAATAGTCATAGACTGTTGGGGGAGACTTTTGTTCATTCCTGGTTATCCAGACCTTGAAATAATCACTCAGAAACTATATTATTTGCAATGTTGTTTGGCCAATAGCTTAAGCATATTGTTAGCTAGTTCTTATATACTAAACTAACCCATCTCCATTAATCTGTGTATCACCAGGTGGCTGTGGCTTACCAGGTAAAGTTCTGTCTGGCATCTGTCTCTGGTATGGCTACATGGCATCTTGTGACTCCACCTTCTTTCTTATAAAGCTTTTCCAGTCTGGCTATATTCTGTTAAGCCATTGGCTGAAAGAAGCTTCTTTATTCATTATCCAATGAAAGCAACACACAGAAAGACTTCCCATACCAACAGCCCATTCAGGTTGTACATAAGCAGGACACAACAGGTGTATGTCTTTCAAAGGTACTAATTCCCTACCCTTAAAATGGTTAACTGACAAACATGTGTGTAGAACAATGAACTTTGACATCATAAAAATTATAGGCACTAGGACAGCTGGTACAGGAGAAGATAAATGTTCAGTAATTGAAATATTGACCCATCCTTTGGAATTCTCCTATTTTTGTCATAAAAAGGAACCTGGAAAATGTAAGATGGTAACAGATTTAAGAGCCATAATAAGGTGATTCAGCCAATGTGCTCTTCACAGCCTGGAATTCCCTAGCTTTATTTATTACCTAAGTGATTGTCTGCTATAGTGATTGATTTAAAAGACTGCCTTTTTTTTCTATATCTTTACAAGAACATGATAGAGAAAAATTTGTCTTCATGGTGCCTACTTATTATAATGCTCAATGTGTTAAAAGGTATCAATGGAAAAATTCTTCCACAAGGAATGTTAAACAGCCCCACCTTGTGTCACTATTTTGTACAATAGTAATGAGAACTAAATCATAAACAGTTTCATCAATCTAGAAAAAAATGTTTGATGAAGTAAAGAGAATTTTGCCTTGCTAGGGATTACAAATTGTTCCTGAAAAAATACAAAGAAGAGATTCTATCAATTGTCTAGGATGTAAGATAGGTTTACAGAAAATTCGACCACAGAAAGTACAATTCAGGAGAGATTAATTGTGAAGTCTTAATGATTTTCAGGAAATGCTGGGAGATATTAATTGGCTACAGCCCATAATTGGATTAAATACTCAAGAGCTAAGTAATTTATTTCAAACCTTATGTGATGATAAGGACTTATATATTCCAAGAAAGTTATCATCTGAGGCAGAGAGATAAATGACTTTGGTAGAAAAAAAGGGTACAGGATGCACATGTGGATCACTTGGATTCAGACCTTGATTGTATCCCAGCCATTCTACCTTCTACTCACTTTTATAAAGGGATTCTTTATTTTTGACTTTTTTTTTTTTTGCGGGGGTGGGGGAAGGGTTTCTCTGTGTAGCTTTGTAGCTTGTCCTGGCATTCACTCTGTAAACCAGCCTGGCCTTGAAATCACAGAGATCCACCTGCCTCTGCCTTCCAGTGCTGGAATTAAAGGCATGCACCACCACCACCTGGCTATAAAGGGATTCTTAAGCAGAGAGAAAATGGTATTTTAGAGTGGATGTTTTTAGCACACAAACAGAGTAAAGAAATAAAGACCTATGGCCAGGCGGTGGTGGTGCACACCTTTAATCCCAGCACTCAGGAGGCAGAAGAATGTGGATCTCTGTGAGTTCGAGGCTGGCCAGCCTGGTCTACAAGAACTACTTCCAAGACAGGCTCCAAAGCTACAGTGAAACCCTTTCTCAAAAAACGAACAAACAAAAACAAACAAACAAACAAAAAACTAAAAAGAAAGAAACAAAGACCTATGTAGACAAGGTTTCTGAATTGACTCTGAAAGGAAAAATTAGCAGGAACAGACCCAGCTGAAGCTGTGGTACTTTTTACTAACGGTGAAACTGCCTCATTATGGGCAGAAAATGGACATTGGCAAAGAACTTGCAGTAATTTTTTTTTTTTTGGGAGAGATTAACAACAAATATCCCCAAAGTAGGAGACTTCAGTTTATAAAAAGAACTAATTGGAATCTCCTTCATATATTAAAAAGGATACCAATTTCTGGGGCCCCTACATTCTATACAGATGCAAATAAATCAGGAAAGGTAGGTTATAAGTCAGGAAAAATAAGTAAAATGGCTCAAAGCCCTTGTGATTCAGTTCAAAAATCAGAGTTGTATGCCAATCTTATGATATCATTAGATTTTCATGTATCCCTTAATAGTTCCTAACTCTCAATATGCTGGGATTAAAGGCATCTGCCACCACTGCCCAGCTTGTTTGTTTGTGTGTTCTTCAAGACAAAGTTTCTCTGTGTATCTTTGGATCCTGTCCCGGATCTTGCTCTGTAGACCAGGCTGAACTCACAGAGATCTGTCTGTCTCTGCCTCCCAACTGCTGAAACTAAAGGTGTACACCTCTACTTCTGCATGTAAATGTAATTCTTACCTGATAATTGTTGCTATTGTACATAGTTTTACTATGTTAGAGTTAAAACTTTTTCTTTTCATTTAGACGGGAGGGGGGTGAATGTTGAGGGATATGTGATTGTACTGTGAAACTCCAAGACTCTTAATAAAGTTATCCTTATATCAGGGGGCGGAGTCAACAACCAGCTGTCTGGAATTAGTAATAGAGGGTTTGGAAGACCCAGTATACAATAAGATAGAGAGGAGCAGAAAAGAGTAGGGAGGCGGCTAGAAGGATTGATGGGTCTTTTTCAATTTGGGAAGCATGGAAAGAGAGGGTCAGCTGGTTGTTTCTCTGCTGCTTTCTTGATCTATCAGGTTTTTACCCCAATATCTGAATCCTGAGTTTTATTAATGATAGAACAATTTACATAAACAATTAACATAGCTGTGTCCCCCTGATTGAGGAGTAGATTTCCTCCTCCCCAGATAGAGACAGAGACAGCATACCAAGGAAGACATCCATCCACAGTCATCTTTGTGAGCCCTGAGCTCACTGGTCCCTCACAGGGTGAGTCGGTGATAACCACTGACAGCTACCACTGCGGTCCCCGGCACAGCTCCCAGCAGCTCCACTCCACATCTCCTCTCCCTTAGGAACTGCAGCTGGTTTAACCCTGAGAGGGAAGCGCTACATTGTGTCAGCTCTGTGAACCTGTAGCTTCCTGTGTATCCTGAGCCTCATCAGCCTCTTCCTGGCTCCAGCAGGGATGTTTCAGTCCAGAGGAAAATTCCCACAATCACCTCCCCCCCTTTTTTTTTTTATTAAAAATTTCTGCCTCCTCCCCACCTCTCTATTCCCTCCCCCTCCCTCTCCAGTCCAAAGAGCAGTCAGGGTCCCCTGCCCTGTGGGAAGTCTAAGGTCCTCCCCCCTCCATCCAGGTCTAGGAAGGTGAGCATCCAAACAGGCTAGGAAGACCCATCACCTCCCTTTTCTACAGAAGCTCCCTTATTAACACAACCTCAGGTCAAGTGCAGTCCCAGGTCCTCTCACACTGAGGTCACAGTCACCTGAGCTTTTCCCTCCACAAAGTCCTCCCTTCGTCTCCCCACCTGCCTTTCTGTTTGTGATCCATGATCCTATTTATTTTTATTCATTCACCAAACATTTATTTATTGGGTATGGATGTTTGCTGAGTCCCAGGTACTGGAAGTCATCATCCCTCACAAAATGGCTGCATCACGACCAAGGTTATAACCTTTTTGATCTTCAAACATCTCTGCTAAGGCTCTTGGAGCTCCTGACTCGAAGTCACAGAGCTACTAGGGAAAACTGCAGGGACCGTTTCCGTAGCAGGATATGAAGTAATTTCCATCTCTGGGGTCTCCACAATCTGTTTTTTAAAAGTTTATTAATTTTAAGTCTGTGAGTGTTTTTCTCATCTGTATTTATTTGTACTATGTGCCTGTATGGTGTTCACAGTGTTGTTGGATGCCATGGAACAGGAGTTATAGATGTTTTTGAGTCGCCATGTAAGTGATGGTAACTGAACACGGGTCCTCTACAAGAGCAGCAAGTGCTCTCAACCCCCTTCCATCTCTCCTGTTCCTGGGTCATGTTCTTTAAAACATAAAAGTAGACTAAACCTGTAAACCGTTGAGTCACCACTGGAGGCAGCACCAGGATTTCAAGAGCCTGGGAGGGAGAGAGGACCTTGGGCAGAACAGATAACCAACAGACAGATCTGAGATGAGATCCTGTGGATCCTTACTCTCTGCCTAGCCTATAGGCCAGGTTTGATTCTGAAAAATGGGAAAGAATAAAATAACTCCAGGAGGGGCCTGGAAGGAGGCAGGAGCCCCAGAGACTAAAGTTTACGTTTTCATCCCACAGTCTCCTGAGTGCAGGAGCTTAGTTGAGTGTTGAGTGGACAAGAAAGGAAAAACACCTCAGGGACCCCAAGGAAAAAGTAGGCAATCACCTGATGTGGGATTCTCTTCTGTACGCTATGAGCACGTTTTATTACCATTGGTTAATAAGGAGCTGCTTTGACCTATGCAGAACAGAGCTAGGCTGGAAAACTAAAATGATTTTAGGGAGAAAGAAGGAAGAGTCAGGCAGATGATATGTAGCTGCTGAAGGAGAAAGATGCTGGAACCTTACCAGTAGTCTACAGCCTTGTGGTGTTACACAGATTAATAGAAACTGGTTAATTTAAGATACAAGAGATAGCCAGAAATATGCCTCAGCCGTTATCCAAACTGTAATTAATATAGTTTCTGTGTGGTTATTTGGGTGTGCGCAGGCAAGATACGAATGAGCAGTCTCTTACAAGCACCACCTACAGGTACAAGAACAGGTATAGTTCTCCAGACAAGTTAGAAAGACAGGAAATAAACACAGAAGACAGGGGAAGAACCATGGCCAGGTTGACCTATCACAGCAACCCTGGCTGCTCATAATCCTGGAGACAGGACAAGGCTCTGGCCATCCCAATGTTCTGTGATCACAGACTCTCGGCATGTGGTTCAAGTGATGAAGAGAACAGAGCCAGGAGGTGACAGAGCTGAGGAGTGATCATGTCAATGCCAACAACAAACTGAGCTCCACCTGGGCACAGCCCTGTTCCCACTCAGCTCCCACAGCCTCATCCTGTCCCACCAGAAGCACACAGCATAGTGAACACAGATTCTGGGAGGTTCTCCACGCTGCCATTTATTTCCTCCACAAACTCTATCTCAATCCTTTATTTTACCACCAATCAACTTTGAGATCAAGGACGTGAACAACCAAGTTCACATTCAGATTCTTATTTTCAGAGGGGAAGTCAGGGTTGCAGCTCAGGACAGCATGGAGGAGACAGGATGGAGATGTCCCCTCCTGTCTGCAGGAACAGGAAGGTTGGCTGTAGAAGAGAACAGGGCAGTGCAGGAACAGGATCCTGGTGTGCACGAGTGGGCTGGGCTCCCCAGTTCTTCACACTGAGCCCATGGGATCACAGGGAACATCAGACACTATTGCTGAGAGTGAACTGAGGGCTCTGGATGTCACAGGAGAGACCTGAACACATCGTCTGTCACTCCATCCACACCAGGCAGCTGTCTTCACGCTACAGAACAAGAGTCATAAACAATCACTGTGAAGACAACATCCCAACAACCTACCACTTCTTAAAGGTGATTCTTGGAGTCCATGAAACCCAATAATGTTCCCTCTGCCCCTCCCCAAGTCAGTCCCAAGAGTATCACCTTTACAGTCTGGGAAAGAGACATCAGAGCTCTGGGAACTGTCCCTGACTATATATATATCTGGAAAGGTGAAATCAGGGGCCCCAGAAGATTTCACTGGAGAAGCTATTATGGGTTGTCAGAGTGACCCATCATCTCTAACTTGACCCCAAATGACTCACGGACAATCCTTCTTCCTCTCACACTTACCTGGAGCTGGAGCATAGACCTCTGCGTTTCTGCCTGTGAGAAGAAAAACTATGAGAGACCAGGGAAGACCCCGACCCTAGGAAGTTTCCAGAACTGACAGCAGACCCAGGTCAGAGACAGCAGCAATGAGAGTGTGGATGTGTTTCCCATTAATGAGGCAGAGATTCTTCTAAAAGGGGCAGAGAGAGAACTCAGACCCTGCCCTTTCCTACCTCTGTTTCTCCACCTCTTAATCACCACAGCCACCACAGCCACCACAGCCACCACAGCCACCACAGCCACCAAAGCCGCCACAGCCACAACTCCAAAGATCACATATCCAAAGGTAATGCCTTCCTTTAGGGGGACCATGAACTGAGGAGACTCTGGGAAGGGAGGGACAGGTAGGGAAGGTGAGGGTCATAACCCCAGCTCTCAGCCCTGACCCTGCTCAGGGTCTGCTGAAGGCTCCAGCTTTCCCTGACCCCAGCTCTGCACCCACTCCCTCCTTACCCCATCTCAGGGTGAGGGGCTCAGGCAGCCCCTCATGGTACACATGGCATGTGTATTTGTGCTCCTCCCCAGAAGGCACCACCAGAGATGCCCACTTCTGGAAGGTTCCATCCCCAGAAGGTCTGGTCTCCACCAGCTCCATGTTCTGAGTCTGTTCCTCCTCCTCCCTCCTCCAGGTCAGGGTGATGTCAGCAGGGTAGAAGCCCAGGGCCCAGCACCTCAGGGTGACGTCACCTTTAGGTCCAGGATGATGGGCCACATGTGCCTTTGGGGGATCTGTGTGGAAGATTTAAGACATCCCACAATTAACAAGAAAAACTGAAATCTCCAAATACAAAGTTAAATCAATGATGATATTGAACTCTGGATCTGTTTGAACACTTCTGTCATCACACTTGTGACCTACAGATAGAGCTGGTCCCCTCATCACAGAGTCACAGAACTGCACATTTTCCTGGGGGACACAAAAGCTAAGAGAGAAGATCAACATGGTCTTTCTTTTTTTTTTTTTAAATATTTATTTATTTATTATGTATAGAATATTCTGTCTGTGTGTATGCCTGCACACCAGAAGAGGGCACCAGACCCCATTACAGATGGTTGTGAGCCACCATGTGGTTGCTGGGAATTGAACTCAGGACCTTTGGAAGAGCAGGCAATGCTCTTAACCT
>NW_026068391.1:36145-37827 GCF_014885135.2 Alexandromys fortis | reverse complement strand
TCTCTCTCTCTCTTTCTCTCTTTGTGTGTGTGTGTTTTCGAGACAAGGTTTCTCTGTAGCTTTGGAGCCTGTCTTAGATCTATTTCTTGTAGACCAGGCTGGCCTTGAACTCACAGAGATCCACCTGCCTCTGCTTCCCGAGTGCTGAGATTAAAGGCGTGTGCCACCACTGCCCAGTTCTTATATGATGTTCTACAGCATAAATTAGGTAGTAAAAGAAAGAAGGAATGGACAATAATTAATTTATATATGTGATTAAATTCATATCAAAATAAGAAATTAGGGGTATGGGCTACATGAAGGCTGCCACCAACCCCGCTGTACAAATACTGTGGCCATTTTGCTGACCCCCTTAACTGTTCATCCAGGTGAACAGCCATCACCAAAGTATGCAGCAGAATGTGGTGAACCTGTGACACTCAGCTGGAGAAAATGACTTCCTAACCCCTGCCTCTGGGGGACAAGATACCAGGTGTTGTCACACAGGATCCCTGAAGTGTGCTGTGGAGCCCACACTTCACAGGGTGTGTGGCTCTTCCCTGTCACTCTAGTCCTGGAGCTGCAGAAGACCCTGTCTCTGAGGAAGTTCAATTCCTAATTCACTAGGGCAACACTGTAACTTGTTGCGGGGTGGGGGGGGTGGGGGTGGGGGGGTGGCGGCGGGTGTGTGTGTCTGTGTGTGTGTGTGTGCGTGTGTGTGTGTGTGTGTGTGTGTGTGTGTGTCTTGATGGTTAATTCTGGCAGAAAATAGTCTGAGCTCCCAGGAATCTTTCTCGTTGAAAGGGAATACGGACTTATCTCATTATCCAGAATATTCAGGTTCCCATGGCACCTGTGGAGATAGCTATAGTTGATATTAAAATAAGGCAGCAAAACAATATCACCACAGGGAGGAAGAAAAAAAACGGATTAAAAAATGACAACTTTAAGAAAAGAAGAATGAAAGGAAGGAAGGAAGGAAGGAAGGAAGGAAGGAAGGAAGGAAAGGAAAGACCCAATATTTAGTATTTGTCTAGGACACCCCGTAAGAGTTCATGTGAATTGTCTAGGACTAGATAGAATTGGGATGTGGGACTGATGCAAACCTCACACACGGGGATCTGGGAGCATTTATTCTTTGGAAAGTTCTAGAAACTGGAGAAGCAGCCTAGAGTAGGAGAGTCCATGTCTCCGATCAGGTGAAGGAGACTCCGGTCCTGGTGTGTAAGGGCTGACACACTCAGATGACAGGACTCAGTGTCCACACACTGGGTGTGGGCAGAGAACCCGGCCTTGGAGAAGCCCTGGCTGACAGGGGCTGCAGACTGAAGGAGCCACTGTTGGTGATGTCGGGATCCTCTCTCCTCCCTCCTGAGACAGATGTGGAACTGTCCAGGGAGAAGGCTGAGCCCTGGGAGGTCAGTGCAGTCCCTGCCATGCTGGATCAGGAGACCCAGGGACCCTGTCTGCCCTCAGAGACAGGGGCATGACCCCAGTGAGGGTTTCCTCTTCCTCTTGACTGAGCCCAGCCCGAGGGCAGAGGGAGGAGTTGCCCGCGACCCCCGCACCTATGCGCAGCAGCGCGTCCTTCCCGGTCTCCAGGTATCTGCGCAGCCAGGGCACGCACTCGTCCTCCACGTAGGCCTTGTATCTCTCTGCCTCCCCATCCTGCTCCCACTTCCGCTTGGTGATCTGCGCCGCCA
>NW_026068391.1:15433-35499 GCF_014885135.2 Alexandromys fortis | reverse complement strand
GGGTCCGGCTGGGCCACGCGGGGACGCGGCTTCCCCGGTGCCTACCCCGCCCTCCCCGCAGAGCCCGTTTCCCTCCCGACCCCGCACTCACCCGCGCGGGTCTGGGTCGGGGCCAGGGCGGCCGCCAGCAGCAGGAGCAGCGTGTGTGGGGCCATCGCCCCCAACTCGGATCTGCGGAGACTCTTGAGTTCCGCGGTCTGGGACTTTACAGCCTGAGACCGCGGTGACGCTGGTTGGTTCCCCGGGATCGCGTCACTCAATGAGGGTGAGAACCGCCAAGTTGTCATCAGGGTCGGGGTAGAAGGACCTGACCCAGGTTAGGAGCTGGAGAAATGAAACTTGAGGACAGGGGAATCCCCAGCCCTGGGCTTCCCCACCCAGACCTCACCGCCTGGGGACTAAGACTTTGCCTGAGCCCTGTGCTGCGGGATGGAGCGCTGGGTGTCTTGGTGTCTCTGAGCTGCCTAAGGACAACTGCTTCTCAGGTCAGTCAGGGTGAAACCTAAGAGCATGAAGATTCCAGGTAAAATACACACAGCACTTAAAATGAATGTTCACGGAAACAGGTGCTGTCGGAGTCCTGGTGAATGTGTGGGGCTGCCATGCACACCTGCATCCGGCGGTTACTGGAATTTTCACGGCTCTGGTCACTTTTGACTTTGTTAACTGTGTTGTTCTATGTGAATCTCCCTGTAGGAAGGAGGCCCCCATTCAGCTCTGCTCTCACCTTCTTCTTCAGTTACCTGTGGATGGGATTTGAAGATCTCATTTCAAAATCCACAGACACAAAAAATTATAAATCTGAATTTTCTCCACAATACTGAACAGGGTAAAACCCCAAATCCCCAGTGTGCACCTCTGCCATGAGAGTCGCCCTCTGTCCAGTGTCCACACTGAACGGGATTGAGGAACTCAGGAGCTAACTCACTTGTCAGGTCCAGGGTCCCTCAAGCCCACGACATTCATCTCCCTGATCTCATAAAGTGAGAGTGAAGATTGGGGGGTGGGGGGAGCACAGGTTGTGTAACTTCTACCACACAGTCACCGTTATTCTCTTTATAGTTCCATTTCCTCTCTGCCTGTGGTTTATTCACTAATGCAACTGTACCATGGGAGTGTGTGCACACAGGGAAACGTGGAGTGTAGACAGGGTCAGTGTCCTGCTGTATTTGGTCTCCACAGGGGTCTCTTCCCGTGGAGGAGGGGGTCTACTGTGCTGAGACAATGACCCAGGTCCACACGGACAGTCTCAGGACTATGGAATGAAGATCTGTGTAAAACACAAGCACAGGGGCTGCGGAGATGGCTCAGAGGTAACCTGGCTCCCTTCACTGACACAAAGGTTACCACATGCAGTGATGATGCCACAGATGACAGGATGTGATCTTTACGGACAGCGCCCTCTGGTGGGACATTCCACACTCTCTGTCCATGCATTAAGTGACTGATGACTTTGCACAGGGAGGAACATATAACCTGCCCCAACTCCTGTTTAGAGAGCTCTCTCCATCATGGGGTCTACACAGTCCCAATGTGAGATCCGCAGAGTCTTACATTCCATGAATGACAGCCTTAAAGAGGATTTCCCACTGACTATGGAGTAGAGACTCTGTTGAATTGGTTGGACTTCCTGTGTTAATGGAGACTGCTTGTTCATTTCCCAGCTGCCCAGAAATCTGTATTAATTGCAATACTGTTTGGCCACTAGCTTAAGTGTATTTCTAATTAGCTCTTACATTATAAATCAACCCATACTCTATGAGGCCATGCCCCAGTAGGTGGGTAAACCTTCCTGCAGCAAGATGGTCCTCCAGTTACCCCACAAGGTCAGTCTGTCACTCATGGTGCTCACAGAGCTCCCCTCATAGAAGCCAGAGGAAAGGAAAAGAGCCACTGATGGAAGGGAACTGAAGATGAGCAGGGCTGGCTGGATACCACAGATAGGCAAGGTGTGGGGCACACTCCTTCATCCCAGCATGCAGGAGGCAGAGGCAGATGAATCTGAATTCCAAGCCAGATGGTCTACAGAGTGAGTTCCAGGACAGAGAGGGCTACTCAGAGAAACCTTGTGTCTAAAAAAGGAAAGACAGAAACAAAAGTAACAGTTCTGCCACTGACTGCTCCTCCTCCAGTCTGGCAATCTCATGAAGCAACCTGTGTGGGAAAGAAGTGCCCACAAGCATTGTGGCAGACATGGATGGTCCCGAGGCTGCTAACCCTGACCCAACATGTTAGCAAAGCCTGTCTGCAATGTGCGTGGAACCACCTGAAGCAGGCACCCAAGGATGCCACAATGACGCAGACACAAGGTCCTACATGTCTTAACATTTTGGGGTTGACTTCACTGAAATTCATCCCAGCAGAGGGCACCCGTACCCCTGGTTATGGTGTGCACTTTCCCACGCTGGGGAGGAGCCTTTCCTACACTCTCTACACTTTATGCACATGGTTCCACCCCCGATCACCAGGCTGTGTTGAGAGAATCAGGAGAACTTTGAAAATGGCACTACTAAACGCAGACAAAGAACAGACCTCCCCTGGCCAGAATCTCTGTCTAGGGTGCACTGCACACCTTGTAAATGTGTTTACTCTTTTTTCAAGATCACGTTTGGCCACACACTACCCCTGTCCCCAGAGGATTCAAACAACCTCTGAGAGTATGGGGCACACCCATGTCCACATCTTCCTGAGAGATTTGACTGAACAGAAAGGCCCATCCCACAGTTCTTAAAGTTGTATTTGCCAGTCACCAGATACAGCACAACCTCGCCACGGCTGCTGAGGACTTGAGTCAGGAATGAGCCACACAGACCAGTTTCTGAGATGACCCGGCTCAAAATGACCTCCAGATGGAGACGACAGCTTAGTCCTGCTCTGCCCCTGCTGTCTTCCCGTCCTAGGGACAGGATCCGTGCAGTCCTCCCTCGGCCTCTCTCCTCCTGTCACATAGGTCAGTCTGGAGAGCAACCTTGTCCAGAGCAACTCCAGTTCCTAGGCGCCATCAGTGGATCTAACTGTCCCCAGAGCTCTGCCTCCTCTCCTTCAGATGGGGCTTCTACTGAGGAACAGGCCGGTCATGGATCATCCCTCTGACCTCATTACTCTGTGGTGGAACTGTAAGGACATGAAACATTTTAAGGAACTTTTTGCTTGCTTAGTGGCTAATTAGGGCACTGTGTTCAAATGCAAGACCTCTAGGGCTGGTTGGAAACAGGATGTCTCGCTAGGGCGCTGAGCTCACCACAAAGTGCCCCTGGCATCCTGGCAGCGGACCACCTGTTAACACCTAGCTCTGTGGTCTATCACGGAACAGAAAAGTCGACCGCTTCGGGGAGGGCTTTGGGGATGGGAGGCCTGCTAGACATAACCACTTTGGGGAAGGGGCTTGTTAGAGATAAGGTACCTGCTCTTATGTAAGACTAACTCCTTTGACCCCAAATGAACCTGGCTTGCGGTTTTTGCCTGTTTAATGTCAGCCCCAAATGATGAGGGGCTCTGCTCCCTACTGTGCTGCGACGAGTAGGGGATGAGACCCCAGCCTGGCTGTGTAGAGCTCCGAATAAACCATGCTTTTGCATTCTGGACTTGACCGGATCCTGGTGGTCTCTCTGGGGTTGCGACTTGGGCACAACAGAACCAGTCACACCAGTACAACAGACTGGGATTCCTTGTGGAGACAGCCCCAAGGAGTGACATCCTAAGGACATCTGGCCAGAGGACAAAGGAATGAGTGGATTATAGGGGATCCATTGGTCTTAAATACTTGTCATCCATGACTTCATCATGGAAAGGTTTTGGAAGGCAGCTCCCACAGAGGGACAAGGAGCTAACTGTCCTTTGGTTGTGGGGGATGCAGGGGAACCAGGGAGGAATAATGTGGAAATGGACCACAGAAAGCCCTTTATCTGTCAAAGACATGTCTGAAAATGCTTGGTTTAGTCAATGCCAGCCATGAGCTCCTTACGCAGGCCAGGACTGTTGGGTATGCTCACGTGCAAGCCAGGCTACTTATACTGGGGTGGGAAGGACTTTGACCAGAGCCTGCCTGCAGTACAAAAGGGACAGGATCAACTGGGCCACCTTCGTGGGTCATAGGAAAAGCCCAGTGTGGGAGGAATGACAGTGTCTGCCACAGACTTGCTCAGAGAGCAGTCGCCCCTAATGGCACACACTGTGCCTTCCCTGGGAGCATTTGCACCTGCTGTCTGGGGGACGGCTGCAGACTGGGGTTCTCGGCCCTGGCTTAGATGTGCTCCCAGGAAGCAAGGTCCTGAAACACTTTCACCCCTTATGTTCAAGACACAAGAGACCCCTGTGCTTCTACCAGTGCTGATAGCAGCGACCCTGGCAGGTCCACAGCCACTGTTGCTGCAGCAATGGCTCCCAAGTTCAACACAGCTGATCTTACTCAGACCAAGGCAATCGCTCCAAGTTCCACACAGCTGATTTTACTCAGACCAAGGAAAATTTAACTGCTGTTCAGGAAAACACAGTCCCTCTTCAGAATGAGATAGATGTTAATCAGGAAGGAATAGAATGAGAAAATGTCAAAACATCGTCAGGAAGAATCAAGGTTCCAGGCAGAAACAAGAGCCAATGAAGTACAACACAGAAACAGGCCAGGAGGACCAGCCAATCTCTTCAGGATGAATTCATAATGTTTCATGGAAGTGTCGAGGAGGGGATGAAGTGTAAGGGAGAAAAGGCCAATGATTAGGCCCTGATTTGTTGACTTACTCACAGCAGTACTTGTACTGCCTGTTTGCCAAGTGTGGTTTCATTTGCTAAACGGCTGAACCTTTGGGCCATTGCCCTTAGCAACTTGCTAACTGCCACATAGGCTTCTGTAAATCTTCCTGCCCGCTTCATCTGGTGGTCTTAGAGTATAAAGTGAGAATGCAGGTGGACCCGAAGTCAGTGCCTTCAGGAGCTGCCTGGCTTCTGTCCCCTGGGGGCATCTTGTCTCTTCTTCTCTCATTGCTGTTGGAGTTCTTAGCCCAGAATGGTTCCTGCAACAGAATGGCAAATCTCTGCCAATTATGTCATGATAGGTCTACAAGACTAAAAGACTGAAGGAATAAAAGGACAGACATGTGACTTAAGAAAGAGCACCTGGGGCTGGAGAGATGGCTCAGTGATTAAGAGCATTGCCTGCTCTTCCAAAGGTCCTGAGTTCAAATCCCAGCAACCACATGGTGGCTCACAACCATCTGTAATGAGGTCTGGTGCTCTCTTCTGGCCTGCAGACAGAATATTGTAAACATAACAAATAAATAAATATTAAAAAAAAGAAAAAAAAAGAAAGAGCACCTGGGGCAGGCTGTGGTGGAGAAGCATCTGGGGCAGGGCTGCTGTGGAGAAGCATCTGGGGTAGGGATGCTGTGGAGGAGAATCTAAGGAGACAGCTGTCCTGGTTCCTACTTTTGGGTCTACTCATAGCCTAAGTCAGCTTTTCAGACCTTGAGTACAGAAGCATTTGATGTAATGGTGTCTTCTAGGTCACTGGCCATTGATCCCAGGTGCCATTGTCTCATCAGGATCAGCCGTCACCATCAACACTGGTGCAGCATCCACTACCTGGAGCCCATGGGCCTCCATAGTGCTCACGGTGAGACTCCTGCTTCCCAACCACTGGGATCAGCTTTAGAAAGGACTAGTGTTGGTGTCCTGGACCCTTGGGCACCTGGCACAGCCATCCTCTGCTTATGGTAAGCAGTTCCTTGACTATAGGCAGGTGCAAATGACCCGTTAGGATCAAGCTCCACCCACTCCCAATCTCTCTCTTCCCCTGCCTTCTTTTGAAGAGACAGGCAGATCTCTGCCTCTTTTCTCTCTTCCCATTCTGTGTCTGTCTGTCTGTCTGTCTGTCTGTCTGTCTGTCTCTCTCTCTCCCCTTCTAATTCCCTTTGTCTCAGGTAATCTCCACACTCAAACTCTGTCTGTTTGATGTATTTGTCTGCTCCTCACCCTCCGGGGTTCCTGTCATGTCATAACATAACAATGGTGAGAACTCAGCAGACTCTCTTGTAGCTGAGAGCACTGGGGGATCCTAAACCCTTCAATTGGGTCTCTCTTCCAAAGGGGATATCTGGAATTCTACTCCAACACTGGCAAACTCGGTAGCAACGGTAGGGCCCTCTGCCACCTCTGGCCATGCTGCCATGGGTGAGGATTCAGCTCTAGACTGTGGTTCCTCCCCTTCCAGCTCCAGCTGAAAGTCCCAGTACTGTGCAAGCACATGTCCCTTGGTCCCCTCCCCACATGATGACATGGGGTACGGCTGTGCCCACCCATTTCCCACGGCCCTTGGACTTTGTAGGTGATGCCCAAGGCCAGCTTGAGCCACGGTCCATGCTGAACTCTGGGTACTGGAGTTCAGTCTCTTGGGTCTTTTCTTTTCTACCTCACTCAGGGCCGTTTATCAACACTTTAATTTTGCCACTGATCCAGTAGTTGGAAATGTGACTTCTGCTCTTCATCCCTTCTCTCTTTGCTTGTCTGTCTGCCTCCTGCTCCTTACTAGTGATCCAGCCATGCTAAACTCTGCCTCGCTGGCAGCCTTCTGCCACCTCCCACCATGGCTAAGCCTGTCTGGGATGGATTCTACCTCTGCCTGGAAATGTTCTGTTTTGTTCTCCTGCTCAAAATGTCTCTGGTCTTGCCATGTGATGGAGGAGGGTCATCTGTCTATCTGTTGTTTCATTGGTTAATTAATAAAGAAAACTGCTTGGCCTGATAGGTCAGAACATAGGTAGGCAGGGAAGACAGAACAGAATGCTGGGAGGAAGAAGGCAGTGAGGCAGACGACATAGCTCTCCTCTCCAAGATGGACACATCTTGGTTAGATGATGGTTAGAATCTTCCCGGTAAGCCACCACCTTGTGGTGCTACACACATAAATAGAAATGGGTTAATCAAGATGTGAGACTTAGCCAGTAAGAGGCTAGAGCTAATGGGGCAAGCAGTGTTTAAATGAATACAGTTTCCGTGTAATTATTTCTGGGGCAAAGCTAGCCATGCGGGAGCCAGGCGGGACAAAAAGCAGACCTGCTCGCCTCATTACTACAGCCTTGTAGTCAAACTAATGACTATCTTACATATCACCACAGAACATTTGTTATAACTTATAAAGACATGGTGTTGGGGCACCGGTGCCATGAGGGGCAGTCAGTTCCATGAGGATCCTTGGTAATGGGTCATCTGAGGCCTTGGCAGGTCACCAGACACCTTGGCGGGTCCCCTTGGCAGGTGGGAGACCATGGCAGGTGAGAGACAGATAGATACATCATGAGAGAGAGAGAGAGAGTTTGGGTATAGAGTTTAGTGAGTTATAGAAGGGAAAAGAGAGGGGGAGAGCGAGAGGGAGAGAGAGGCAGCAGTTACCTCTTCAGAAGAGGGACAGGAGGAGAGAGAGCATGCAGGCTGGAGGAGGCAGGAGACCTGCTTGCCTCCGTGGAGTGGGGAGGTTGGAAGTAGGTGGGGATTAACTCTTAAAGGGACAGGGTACCAGGTGACAGACCAGGCCAGCAGATCATGACAACCTTCATCCAGCAACTGAGGGAAACAGAGGCAGAGACCTGCATCAGAGCACTGGACTGAGCTCACAAAGTCCAGCTGAAGAGTGGAAAAAGTGAGAATATGAGCAAAGAGGTCAAGTCTGAAACAGTTTAACTGAGCTAATAGGAGTTCACCAACTCCAGCCAGACCGGGTAGAAAACAGCATAGGTCCAAACAAGTCCCTCTGAATGTGGGTGACAGTTGTATGCCTGGGGCAGACTGCAGGGCCACTGGCAGTGGCACCAGGATTTATCCCTGCTGCTTGTAATGACTTTTGGGTATCCTAGTGTCTTTGGATGGATACCTTGTTCAGCCTAGATATAGTAGGGAGGGCCTTGGACCTTCCCCAAAGCAATGTGCCTTACTCTCTCTGAGGAGTGGATGGGGTGGAGTGGGGGCCTTAGGTGGAGGGAATGGGAGGAGGGGAGGGAGTGGGAACTGGGATTGGTATGTAAACTGAAAAAAGATTGTTTTCTTTTTTTTTAAATATTTATTTATTTACTTATTATGTATACAATATTCTGTGTGCCTGTAGGCCAGAAGAGGGCACCAGACCCCATTACAGATGGTTGTGAGCCACCATGTGGTTGCTGGGAATTGAACTCAGGACCTTTGGAAGAGCAGGCAATGCTCTTAACCACTGAGCCATCTCTCCAGCCCCAATGTGTAGCCCAGGCTGGCCTCGAACTCGTGATCCTCCTGCCTCTGCCTCCTTCAGCAAATCCTACCGGCTTGCGCCACCACTACCGGCTGTTTTCTTTTTAAAATAAATGAATAAATAAATTAAAAGAAATGTCTCCTCTACTATATGTCCTGTCTCTGCAGCTGCTGCACCATCCAGCCCAGAGGGCGCCTGAACTGGTCTTGTCCCATATCCACATTGATGATTATCTCAAATATCGCCATAGAAGCTTCATCCAATGATGGATGGAGATAGAGACAGAGACCCACATCAAAGCAATGAACTGAGCTCCCAAGGTCCAGTTGAAGAGAAGAAGGAGGCAGAAGATGAGCAAGGAAGTCAGGACCGCGAGGGGTTGGTCCACCCACTGAGACAGTGTGCCTGAGCTAATGGGAGCTCACTAAATCCAGCTGGACTGAATGAGCAGGGGATCAAACTCGACTCACTGAATGTGGCTGACAATGGGGGCGAACTGAGAAGCCATTGATAATGGTACTGGAACCTGTTTCTACTGAATATACTGGCTTTTGGGGGACCCCAATCTATTTGGATGCACACCTTCCTAGGCCTGGATGGAGTGGGAAGGCCTTAGACTTCCCACAGGGCAGGGTACCCTACCCTCTTTTAAGGATGGAGGGGGAGGGAGGAGGGTGAGTGGGAGAGTAGGAGAGGAATGGGAGGAGGGGAGGAAGTGGAAATTTTTGAATGGAAAAAGAAAAAAAAACCACCTATGAGTGAGTACATGTGATAATTGTCTTTCTGTATTTGGGTTACCTTACTCAAAATAATGTTTTCTAGCTCCATACATTTTTCTGCAAATTTCAAGATGTCATTATTTTTTTTCTGCTGTGTTGTACTCCATTGTGTAAATGTACCACATTTTCTTTATCCATTCTTTGGTTAAGGGGCATTTAGGTTGTTTCTAGGTTCTGGCTATGACAAACAAAGCTGCTATGAACATAGTTGAGCACATGTCCTTGTGGCACGATTGAGCATCTTTTGGATGTATATCCAAAAGTGGTATTACTGGGTCTTGAGGAAGGTTGTTTCTTAATTTTCTGAGAAATCTCCACACTGACATCCAAAGGGGTTGTACAAGCTTGCATTCCCATGAGCATTGCAGAAGTGTTTCCATTACTCCACAACCTCTTCAGCATAAGTTGTCATCAGTGTTTTTGATCTTGGCCATTTCTTCAGGTGTAAGATAGAATCTCAGAATTGTTTTGATTTGCATTTCTCTGATGACTAAGGATGTTGAACATTTCCTTAAGTGTCTTTCAGCTATTTTAGATTCCTCTGTTGAGAGTTCTTTGTTTAGGTCTGTACTCCATTTTTTATTGGATTATGTATTCTTTTGGTGTCCAATTTCTTGAGTTCTTTGTATATTTTGGAGATCAGACCTCTGTCTGATATGGGGTTGGTGAAGATCTTTTCCCATTTTGTAGGCTGTCGTTTTGTCTTGTTGACCATGCCCTTTGCTTTACAGAAGCTTTTCAGTTTCAGGAGGTCCCATTTATTAATTGTTTCTCCCAGTATCTGTGCTGCTGGGGTTATATTTAGGAAGTGGTTCCCTGTGCCAATGTGTTCAAGTGTACTTCCCACTTTCTCTTCTATAAGGTTCAGTGCGGATGGCTTTATGTTGAAATCTTTTATCAATTTGGACTTGAGTCTTGTGCATGGTGATAGATATGGGTCTGTTTTCATTTTTCTACATATTGATATCCATTTATGCCAGCACCACTTGTTAAATATGCTTTTTTTTTCCCATTTGATTTTTTTGCTTCCTTGTCAAAGATAAGATGTTCGAAGATGTGTGGATTGATATCCGGGTCTTCTATTTGGTTCCGTTGGTCCTCCTGTCTGTTCTTATGCCAATCCCAGGATGTTTTCAGTCCTATAGCTCTGTAGTAGAGTTTGAAGTTAGGGATTGTGATACCTCCAGAAGTTCTTTTATTGTACAGGATTGTTTTGGCTATCCTGGACTTTTGCTTTTCCGTATGAAGTTGAGTACTGTTCTTTTGAGGTCTTTGAAGAATTTTGCTCGGATTTTGATGGGCATTGCATTGAATCTGTAGATTGCTTTTGGTAAGATTGCCATTTTTACTATGTTAATTCTGCCTACCCAAGAGTATGGGAGATCTTTCCACTTTTTGGTGTCTTCTTCAATTTCTTTTTCAAAGATTGAAAGTTCTTGTCATACAAGTCTTCCACTTGTTTGGTTAGAGTTACTCCAAGGTAGTTTATGCTATTTGTGACTACTATGAAGGGTCTCTGATTTCTTCCCCAACCATTTCATCATCTGTATACAGGAGGGCTGCTGACTTTTTTTGAGTTAATATTGTATCTTGCTACATTGCTGAAAGTTTTTATGAGTTGTAGAAGTTCCTTGGTAAAATTTTTGGGATCACTTATGTAAACTATCATATCATCAGCAAACAGGAAAGTTTGAGTTCTTCTTTTCCAGTTTGTATCGCCTTGATCTCCCTTTGGTGTCTTATTGCTCTAACTAGGACCTCAAGAACTATATTGAATAGAAATGAAGAGAGTTGACAACCTTGTCTTGTTCCTTATTTCAGTGGAATCGCTGGGAGTTTCTCTCCATTAAGTTTGATGTTGGCTGTTGGCTTGCTGTATATTGCCTTAATTATGTTTAGGTATGTTCCTTGTATCCCTGCTCTCTCCAAGACCTTTATCATGAAGGGTTGTTGTATTTTGTCAAATGTTTTTTTGGCATGTAATGAGATGATCATGTAGTCTTATTTTTCAGTTTATTTATATGGTGGATTAGTTGACAGATTTTCATATGAACCATCCATGCATCTGTGGGATGAAACTGACTTGGTTATGGTGGATGATGGCTCTGATGTGTTCTTGCATTCGATTTGCCAGTATTTCATTTAGTAATTTTGCATCAATGTTCATGAGTGAGATTGGTCTGTAATTCTCTTTTTTAGCACCGGTACCTGACTTCATTCTCCCTCTGTGCCTCAGTGCTTCTCTGCTACAGGCTCACATCAGCCCAGGCTCTGATGGGTGCGAGGAGGAGCGTGGAATTGGTTACTCCAATAGCAGGTTTGCCACTATTGCACCAGAGGTCACATCTTTTCTGACCAGTGAGTCGTGCAGCACACAGGAACCACAGCTGAGGAAGCCCTGATGACAACCCTCCCCCAGTTCCCGCAGCACACAGGACCCACAGCTGAGGAAGCCCTGATGACAACCCTCCCCCAGTTCCCGCAGAACCTTCCAGCTCTGTGCACACTCTATAGCAGGGAGGATGCTTCCAGTCAGTTCCCACCTGGTGTCTCTATGTCCTGTAATTAGAGTGTGCGGTTCGTCAACAACTGGTCTTGTTACCTGGTTCTTGTGGGCAACCAGGGGCACTGGCAATTTCCTGTGTTGTTTGTGTGGCCTCTGGCTGACAACTCAAGGAGATGGCTCAGCCCTGACACTGGGTGCCATTTTTAATAACCCCTGGTTTGAGGAACAGACTTTTGCAGAAAGCATCTCACTGAATATCTCTGGTTGGCTTGGAACTTGCTGTACTGTGTAGACCAGGCTCACCTCAAACTCGCAGAGATTTGCTGCCTCCACCCCCTAAGTCTGTGTTTTTTATTTAGAGGGATTTTTTTCATCCCCATGGCCCACTGTTTGATTGGGTTATTTGATTTCTCAATGTCTAGTTTTTGAGTTCATGTGTACTCTGGATATTAATATCTGTCTGATTAAAGCTGCAGGCAAAGACGTTCTGCAGGCTCTCTTCACTCTGGTAACTGCTTCCTTTGCTGTTCAGAAGACCGTGAATTCCATGAGGTCCCACTGTTGACTGGTTTCCTATTCAGAGACTGCTCCTCTGCCTCCATCTAAAGGTGTTTTTCCTGCTTCCTTCTAGTCTCCTCAGAGTTCCGGGTCTCACACTGGGGTGTCTGATGCATTGGGGGCTGGTTTGAGAGCGGAGAGAGAGCTGAGGACTGAGCTTCATTCTTCTACATGAGACACCGCTTTCTCAGCACATTTGATGAAGATATTTTTTCTTCTCCACTGTGCAGCTTTGGCACCTTGTCAAAAGTCAGGTGACTGGAAACTGAGGAATGACGCAGAGGTTAACAGTGCTCACAGTCCTTGTAGAGGACCTGGGTTCTAAACCCACCACATTCATGGTGGTTCACAGTCATCTGTAAGTCCAGTTCCAGAGGGCCTGAGGCCTTCTTCTGACTTTCTAGGGCACTAGGCACACATGTGTTCACATACGTACATGCAGGCAGAATACTCACACACATACAATTTTTGTTCTGGTACTATGCTGTTTTTATTTAGAGTGTAGCTTGAATTCTGATATGCTGATATTTCTACTTTTTTTGTTTGTTTAATTTTTTTGGTGTTTGGAGACAGGATCTCACTATGTAGTCCTGATGGCCTGGAACTCATTATGAAGACAAAACCAGCTGATCTCAAGCTGGCAGACATCCACCTGCCTCTGTCTCTCTACTGCTGGGAAGACACAGCTAAGAAAGATATCCTGGATGGGAAGCCTTGGGACAGCCACAGGCCTGGGATATCTGGCTCCATGGGTGCTGGAGAATTGTCTGTATTCTGTCAATCATGTTTTAAATAAATGCTGATTGGCCAGGCAGAAAGTATAGGTGGGTCAACCAGACAGGAAGTAAATGCGGGGCAATGAGAGAGAACAGGAAAATTCTAGGAAGGAGGAAGCCCATTCCTCCCACTCCTGCCCAGATCACTGAAGAAGCAGGATGTGACCTGCCTGGCTGAAAAAGGCACTCAGTCATGTGGCTAACATAGATAAGAATAATGAATTAATATACATTATAAGAGCTAATACAAACCTGGGCTAATGAGCCAATCAACTTATAACTTATGGAGACCTCTGTGTGATTTTCTTTGGGGCTAAGCAGCTGTGGAAACCGGGCAGGACAGAAACCCCAACAAGCAGGACCCTCATGTTACATTCTAGCCTCTGGGCTCTGCTTCTTATCCTCTCTGTGGGCAGAACCTCTGAGGACATAAATGTGAGATTTTCCCCTCCCCGAGGCACACATCATCCTGACAGCTTTTCACATAGAGTCAGGTGAGGTGAGGCCCTGGTTTTGGAAGGAGTGTGGTGGTTGGAAGAAAATGGCCCCAAATGTCACTGTGAGGAGGTGTGGTTTTGTTGGAGGAACTGTGTCACTGTGGCAGTGGGCTTTGAGTTTGCCTGTGCTCAAGCCATTCCCAGTGAGAGAGACCACTTCCTATTGTTTGCCTATCAAGATGCAGGACTCTCAGCTCCTTCTCCAACACTATCTGCTTGCATGTCACCATGTCACCATGCCACACCATGATGACAATGGACTAAACCTCTGAACTGTAGGCCCCACCTTCAGTTGCCATGGACCAGCTCAGTGAAGCCACTCAGACCGTGGGAGAAGCAGTGTCTTGGTACTCAGGAAGGCATGAGGTCGGGGATGACACACAGACACAACACACAAGAGAGTGGTTTGAATCTGCTGCGATTTTACTGAATTCATGTTTTCATTATATAGTATTCAAACAAAGAATAAATCAGAAGGTCATGTATCATAAGTACGAAAGCTCCTTTCAGTCACATTAGCGATTTCTAAGAAGAGCATATTATCAGGAACAGGTGTTAGACATAAAACATCCTTTGAAGAGGAACTCTTGTCCCTGGGAACATAAACCTCAGACAAGTGGTTTTATCTTAAGTATAGAAAGTTTCTGTTTCATCATCGCTATCATGGCCCTTCCCCTTTCTAACCTTTTCTTTATCTCATCTAGTGACCAAATATGCTTAACAGCTCTCTGCACCTGTTGCAATATACTCTTTTATATCTTCTTATGCAGCAGACATCATGGGGGCTGGGATCTAGCAAGCCTATTCATAAAATTCAAAGTATAATATAACACTCTTTGTCCATCAACATTAACCCATCTATTCCCTTGCTCATCATACACCCTGTGTATGACAGGGGTTCTGCTGTAGTCTTATACATTCCCATACTGTGCTTCCCTATCCCAGAGCTGTTCCTGAAGAGATAATCCTTGTCTTGTAGATATATAGAATATCATTACTATAAAAGAGATTGTGCAAAGCCCATATCCCGCATAGCCAGCTAATCGAGAAACCCGTCTATGCCTCAGCAGTGGCTAATACCAGGCCATCTGCCATTGACCTCCAGGAAGCCTAGTCCCATGGGACACATAGCTCCTGTCCGGCATATTGACGTATGTCATGTCACACAGGCAACACTGGAGTTGGTGTGGCACCCAGTCAAATGTTTTCCCTTATAAGACTTGCCTTGGTCATTATATCTCTTCACAGCAACTGAAACCCTAACTAAGACAGGTGTCCATGTCATATTTAGCATCCCAGAACACTTGACCACCCGGATCATGTCCCAGTGGACATAGTGTGGTCAGTCTCAGTGATTTCCTGACTCTAATGCTACTCATGATTCTTTTCAAAGCCGTCCCTCTGAAGCAGGTATCCCATCTTCACCCTGGGCACCTGAGGTGCTGCCATCTCCCCACTGAACTTGAGGCCCTCATCTTGGTGCCCCATACTGCCCAGTGTGGAGAGCAGAGGGTATGATGAGGCTCCCCTTCCATGATTGGGATCAATCCCTTAAGGTGTCAGAGTGGACTTTGGGGCTCCAGTCTGCTGTGATTGACTAGGAGCTGTGGACCTAGAAGCACACAGAGGGAGACTGGCCATGGGGGTGTCAATTGTGAGGCCACAACTGAAGTGGATGTGGGGGCAGCAGCAGCCATAGGGAGGCTTCCTTTGTGTCCGGTGCCCACTTTTCAGTGCCTGTTCAGGGCATTCCTCCCTCCTTGGAGGTCAGGTGTGTGTGGGGTCAGGTGTGTGTGAGAATCTTTCCTGAGATATGCTGAGTCCCCAGACCCACAGGGTCAGTGTTGGATCCCACCCTTCTCTCTGTCCCTCAGTATCTATTCGAAGCTCTCTTCCGCAGCCAGCACTACGCCCTCCTCGACAATTCTTGCTGTGAATATCTTTTCATCTGTGAATTTTTTGTTGTATCTGGCCCAGCTGCACATGACCTATTCCACGCTGTCATGGGCCACGCACTCGCCATGACCCTGGTGAGCCCCTGGATTCTGTGTTTTACCCTCTGTTCTCAGGGCTCCCCCACATCCAGTGGGGTCACAAGTGGCAGGAGTGTCCCATTCTAAAAAGTCTAAGCCTTTACCTCACAGCATGGCCCCCTAGGAGATCCTTAGAACTCGGGGGACCTGCTACTTCCTCTGTGTTTTTCCACAGCAGAGAACAACACCTCTAAATCCTGGCCCCTTATCTCCATCCTAAGATCAGCACTGGCTTCTGCTGTGAGTTGAGGCCAATGAGCAAGTCAGGGGCCCTGGGGTGTCTGTGGGCAGGAAAGGTGGTATCTTCCCAGCCAGCGCCTTTTCCCCTAGAAATGTACCACCATTTGCTCATAGCCACCTGAACAACAAGCTGACATCAGATCGTCTGCCTGTTGCTGCACCACAGAAACACCTGGAGTCCTACCTGGCCGACTGCTACGACGCCATTGCCGTTTTTCTCTGCATCCACATTGTTCTCCGACTCTGCAACATTGCAGCCAAGAGGGACGTGCCTGCTCTGGAGAGCTGGCTGTGCTTTGATGTGGGATTTCCTTCTGTTTGCTGTGATTACCATTGCCAAATAAAGGAAGTGCTTTGAACCTATAGTAGAATTATAGGGGAACAGAGTGAGGCAGGGAAAACCAAGTTGAATGCTGGGAGAAAAAAGGGGGAAATCAGAGAGGGGCCATGGAGCTGCTGCTAGAGACAGACTCTGGGAATTTTACCTGGTAAGCCACAGCCTCGTGGTGATACACAGATTAATAGAAATAGGTTATATTAATATGTAAGTGTTAGACAATAATAAGCTAGAGCTAAAGGGCCAAGCAGTGATTTAATTAATACAGTTTCTGTGTGATAATTTTGGGGCTAAGTTGCCAGGAACCAATAAGCAGCCCCTCCTACAATAGCGCTCTGGTCCTGGGTTCCTATAGACTTCAGCTTTTTGTCTTACACAGACAACTCCATCCTGACCATGGCTGTTCCTCACCTGATATGCTACACCCTTATTTCCATGTGTGTTTAGAGAAAGCATTGGTGTCACACACACGCACCCCTGTATCCCACTCACCATTCCCCTGAAGGGTGCTGTGCACCCACGGCCTGCCAGCCCCTTAACCAGCTGACCTTTGGTTCTGATTAAGCCTGCAGGTACTGGGAGCATGTGCTTGCCTTGCTGTGGCCTCGGTTTGAGCTGATCCTGGCGATGAATGTCCAGAGCTTCCTCAGCACCGACCCCCAGCGTCGGGGGGCTGGACACTCGGCCCCACTATGTGAGGGCCGGTGAAGGTACAAGGGAGTCTTGTGGTCACACTTAGTGGTTTTTGACACTGGAGAAGGAAGGACTGGGGACAGGAGCTGCAGAGGCAGCTGGGAGGTTGTGTCTGCCAGGCAGGCTCATGGGAGTCTTCCCTCCCTGGTCCTAGCTCACACGCTGCTATGCTGAGTTCTTCTCCGCGCTGGTCAGCATCAACCAGACCATCCCCAATGAACGCACCCTGCAGCTGCTGGGACAGCTACAGGTGGGGCTGGCACACAGACTTCCCAGTATGGGGAGGGCCCTGTGATTGGGCTTTCTCACTTGCTGCCTCTGTTTGGCTTTTGCAGTGGAGGTGGAGAATTTTGTCCTCCGAGTGGCCACAGAGTTCTCCTCCAGGAAGGAGCAGCTTGTGTTTTTGATCAACAACTACGACATGATTCTGGGTTTGCTGATGGTAAGGCCGCTCCTCTATGGGATCCCCATGGCTTGTCAGCTCCACTAGCTCAGTGCTTTGTCTGCAGTGTGGGGTGGCGGGAGGTGCTGGCGTGAAGGGTGTCCCCAAGTTCCTCACTCAGTGTGTCTCCTTAGGAGCGGGCTGCTGACGACAGCAAAGAGGTGGAGAGTTTCCAGCAGCTGCTCAATGCTCGGACACAGGTGGGGCCTGGGAGTGGCAGGGAGACCTGGGTGCTACTGGGCTGACCTCAGTGTGCAGTCGCTATTGCAGGGAGACCTGGGTACTACTGGGCTGACCTCAGTGTGCAGTCGTTATTGCAGGGAGACCTGGGTGCTACTGGGCTGACCTCAGTGTGCAGTCATTATTGTTGCTCACTGCCTTGTTACTAGTCTGTCATTTCATTTTAGTGATATTAGTAGCTTAAAGGCAAAATAAAACTGTACCTGTGCATGTGTGTGTGTATGTATGTGTGTGTGTGCACATGCCAAAACAAACAGTTCTGCTTTGTAGGAGATTATTTGTGTGTGTGTGTGTGTGTGTGTGAGAGAGAGAGAGAGAGAGAGAGAGAGAGAGAGAGAGAGAGGCACATGTCATGAAACATATGGATATCAGAGGACAATTTCAGGACTGGGTTCCTTTCCTGCTTCTTCCACTTTGTGTTCTGGGTACCAGTGCCCAGCACTGTTCCCCCTGAGCCAATTCATTGGCTCTTGGTTTTGGAAGAGGAAATCCTTGGGGACTTTGAATCCACCTTGGGAGATCACCACCTACAAGTGGAAGACTAACAGAGGCTGGCTGCTTTGTGGAGGGGCACCTCCTAGTCATCCCAGTTCAAGATGGGGTCCTTTGGTCCCAGACTCCTTACTCTGTGTTCTGGCTCCACTGCTTCTGTGATTGCATCTCAGCTCTTAGGACAGAGCTGTGGAGGTTTCCTCTACTCTTCTGTAGCCTGGTGAACCCTTGGTCTTCTTTTGAACACTAACCCATCACCTCCCAGCTGGGGTTTAATTTGTCTCTCTGTCTGTCTCTCTGTTTGTCTGTAGGAAATAATAAGAACTAATGTGCTGACAGCTTCCTCTCCTTTGTCCTGGCCTTTCAAGCTCTCCAGCATTTCCTTACTGTAGGCCTATCTGGGTCCCAACCTGGTGGGCATCCAGGAAGAAAGGAAGGGTGGTGACCTATGACCTGTCACGGCTTCAACCCAGGGGTGGTGGATAGCTTAGGAGCAGACTGCTTTGTAGCTCTCCAGGATGGTGGCACACGTCATAAGACCTGGGAACATGGACAGCTGTGGGCACTGTCCTGAGGGCTAGCATGGGAAAAGTTTACTACTCTGGGATTGTCTGTGCAGTCCCTAAGTAATGTCACAGCTCCTCTGAGGGTGGAGGGTCTGCAGCACCTGCACCCAGACATTGGGGCATGGGTGGACCTGGCTCCAGAACACATCCTGTCATTTTCATTTGACCCAGACCCTCCTGCTGCCCTGCTTCTGTGCCCAGTGAAGACCACAGCAGTGGTTCCCACCTTCCTAATGCTGCATCCTTTAATACAGTTCCTCACATTGTGGTGACCCCAGCCATAAAATTATTTTCATTGCCACTCCATAACTGTAATTTTAGTATTGTTATTAATCATAATGTAAATATCTGTGTTTTCTGTTGGTCTTAAGCAACTCCTATGAACGGGTCCTTCAACCCCCAAAGGGGTCGTGATCCCCAGGTTGAGAACCACTTCTATCTTAAAGGACATTCCTTGACCAAGTCCTTTTTGGGAGGTTTCAAGAAGTTTCTCTGTGCAGTCCTGGTTGTCCAGTAACTCACTGTATAGACCTCAAACAGAGATATGCCTACTCTGCCTCCTGAATGCTGGGATTAAAGACATAAACCACCATCCAGCAACCTGACCAAGTTCTAACCAAAAGCCCATATGGTTTTAGACCTGTATTGCCAGCTAATTGGGAGACTGAGGCATAGGATGTAAAACCTGTTTGGGTTACAGAATAAGTTCAAGGCCAACCTGGACCAGGTTTTAAAAGTAGAGGTGGGGGCAGGGAGACGGCTCAGCGGGTAAGAGCCCTGGCTGCTCTTCCAGAGGTCCTGTGTTCCATTCCTAGTATCACATGGTAGCTCACAGCCATCTATCCTGGGATCTGGTGCCCTCTTCTGGCGTGTAGGTGTATGTGCAGAAGAGCACCATATAATAAGATAAATCTTAATTTTAAAAAAAAGGTCAGGAATGCAGTTCAGTGGCAGGAAGCTTGCGAGGCTGACAGCAATCCCTAGGTTCCTTTTACAATGTGTGTGGGGGGGAGAAGCTATCCAGAAAAAATAATAACAATTTGACGTCATTTCCTCCTCACTCACTTTCAGGTTCTTGGCCAGTGGCCGCTCTGAGCCCTCACCTAAGGATCTGGCTGTTGAAGCCCAGAGAAGGGAAAGGAAGGAGGAAGACTCTGAAAGCCGCTCTTGATTGGACCGTATGTCTGTGGGCGGAGTCAGTGCTGTCCTTATGGAGCTTGCCTAGTCCACCTCATTTCCCCTTCCTGGTTCCCAGTTCCAGTTTTTCCAGTCTCCCTCTGGCTCCCAGGATCCTTGAGGCTCACCCGGCACAGCACTAGGTTGGGGGCCACAGGCTCACCCCAGACCCAGCCCTGGGAATCCTTCATGGTCCTTTCTAGCTTGCCAGGCCTTAAATATCTACTGCACCGCCGCCGCCCCGCCCCCTCCCCAGGTGTCAGTCTTGGGGATCCCTGTGTTCTGGTCTCACCTTATAGCCCTGGCTGTCCTGAACTTGCTATGTGGATCAGGAACTCAGATATCTGCCTGTCTCTGCTGTCTGACCACTGGTTTTAAAGCTGTTCCCAAAGAATCCGGGACCCTTTTTTTGGGTTACATCAAACCAAGCGAGTGGGGTTGAGGTGTAGTTCAGTTAGGACTAACTCAACACACACGGTTAAATCCCTGGCAACATCAACAACTAAAGAAAAAGAA
>NW_026068391.1:9267-10360 GCF_014885135.2 Alexandromys fortis | reverse complement strand
CCTGCTCACCTGAGGGGCTGTGAACTTTGATTGCTAGGGAAGAACGAGGTGTCTGAAGCAGGGAGGAATTTTCCCTTCAGCTCGAATCCTCTGTTTTGCGTTTTGCACGGGTCCTTGAGATCTCCGGGCTGAAACTCAACTTCTGAGGAAGATTACACCTCCAGCTCCAGGACTGTCCTTGAAAGTGACACCGTTTTCATTTTTACGCTGAGTTTTCTGTGGTTCTTTTCTCTGCAGCCCAGGGCCTCACCCAGGGCCTGAGCCACCAAACCCCCTGCAGGGAGGGTTTTAACTGGAGAAGCTCAGGGTCCTCAGGTCACAGCATCCAAGCCATGGACACTCTGATCAGAGAGAAGGAGCTTCCTCATCTGTGCCCACTGCACTCTACAGGAAGGTCTGCTGTCCTCCAGGACCAATGCAGCTTTGTTAACACAAACCACTGCAGGGAACTTTCCAGATGGCCTGGTCCTCCTGGAAGGTCCCCTGCTCAACTGGGTGTGTTGCCAAGGTCCAGCCTATTTTTTAATTTGTAGCCTCTGATTTCGTCTTCATCCCAAAGTTTTAGTACAAGTCTTTGAAATGACTTCAATCCCTGTTGTTTGAGATTTTCAGGAATGTGGCTTGGTGAATACAGTGCCCACCTTGTACACCCCAAGCCCCGAGTTTGAGTCTTCAACACCTCCAAAATTAGGGTGGGGGCACACAGGCTGGGCAAGTGAGATGACTCAGTAGTAAGAGGAGCTTGCCACCAAGTCTGACCACCTGAGTTCAGTCCCCAGAACCCCCAGTGGAAGGGGAGAACTCGCTCCTCAAAGTTCTCTATTGATGCACACACACACACACACACACACACACACACCATGGCTGGGCGTGCCCTTATTCTCACACCATACACGTACAGTGATACTACTAATGCATGCTGGGTGTTGGTAGCACGTGCCTTTAATCCTATCACTCAGGAGGCAGAAACAGGTGGATCTCTGTGAGTTTGAGGCCAGCCAGGGCTCCAGAGTGAGTTCCAGGACAGGCTCCAAAGCTACACAGAGAAACCCTGTCCTGAAAAACTATAATAATAATAATAATAATAATAATA
>NW_026068391.1:0-4656 GCF_014885135.2 Alexandromys fortis | reverse complement strand
GCCTCAGTTCTCCCCTGTCACCGTGTGGTTTCCATGGATGGAACCACCCGGGTCATCAAGCTTGGTGGCAGGGTCCTCGAGCTGTCTGTCTCGATGGTCTCCTTGGACACCAGTGTGTTTGGACTTTTCCTTTTGAAGGTTCCTTCATTTCTGGAGTTGGCACACAGGAGAGTCACCCACCCTGACTTAGAAAAGGTGTTTACTGGTCTGATATGTAGTAGCGTTGCCTTGGGTGTCTCTGCGGAACCGTGTCTTCCTGTCCACCTTTAGTGGAGCCAGCTAGTGTTGGCTGGAATGTTGTCAGCCATACTTTGGGGGTGACTTCTGTCATGGTGCAGCCACGATGGCTTTGTATGTTGCAGGGTAGAGCGTGTGGATTAGAAATGTCAGGTAGGAGGCACAGAGATGTGAAAGAAACACAGACACAGGAGAGAACAGGGAGGACAACCCAGTGTGTGCTGGATACTGAATCTGCCTGTGTTTACTGTCCACACACTTTATACCCCAGTAGAAAAGGGGGTGGAGAAGACAAAAGTCTGCTTTAATATGAAAGGACAACAAGAACAGTTTCTTGTTTCAATACTTGAGACGTCGAGCCAGTATTTCCTGAGTAAAGCATTTGATGTTTGGGGCAGGATATGCAGCGAATTCACTCTACACAAAGTCTCCTGTGGGCAGCCACTCCCTATGGCAGTCCTCCTGTTTTAAATGAAGGAGCAGGAATAGGCTTAAATTCTCTGACCTTTGGCCAGAGTAGAGCAAATGCATATTTCTACGGCTACAATATTTTATAATAAAGTAGTGGAGAGTACCCAGACAATGGATGGCATTTTTAAATTGGTCTAGGATAGCTTTAACAGTTTTTAGTTACAATCAAAATTGAAATTTGTCTTTTTAAAGCTATCAATTCTAAGGACTCATGGGCAATGTCAAATTATTTTTTAGACAAGCACTAACCTTTTTCTAATGAGTGACATCTTTATAATGAACTAAGGCAGTTCAAACACTAACAGGTCAATACCATAATTTTAGTATGGATATTAACAATATACACATAATTGTCAAATCACAATTCTCGTAAATCCATTATGAACAAAAGACAAGAAAGGTCCCTGTGATGGTGAGCTAAGAGTCTTCCCCTCCTGTAGTCCATCTGCTCTGCTGCTGTAGTTTCAGCGATGTCTGCACTGCCCCGGTCTCTGAGCAGCAGAAACTTAGGCTGTTCCTCCCCATCTCTGACGAGGGCTCAGTCACTCTGTCATGAGTCTTCTCCCCAGGGAGGAAATTGAGGTTCCAGGTTCCATCCAGGTCCTTTATTTCAACAGGAGACTGAACGCTGTACTGACAAAAATGAATTCTGTGTCTCAAGATACAGTGTGGATGAACTGTCAAACATTCAGTCAGTGTCCTGGACCGGCTCTGAAGTAAACAGGACTCACTCAGGTCTGGAGGTTTGTGCAGTGGGTCCACCCAGAAGCCAGGAATCACCAACCATCACCGCATCTTCCTTCACTCTCAGACTGCAGCATGATGGCTTCAGTCAGGAGCACAGACTCAGGAGCCTCACTCCAGCTCCTCTGTGGGGTCTCCAGCAGCTGAGATGTCGTCAGGGCTGGCTCTCCTCTATGTTTGCAGCCGTCAAGTTTTCTTCTCTTCTTCTTGTGAAAAAAGAACAAATATGCCCTCGAACCCACGAGAAAACAGGACTGGGTCCCTTTCAACACAGACTGGGGTTTTAACTCCCCTCTACTTTCTTTTCAAAGCTGTGTTTTAATCTCACCAAGGGGCTCAAGATCCCTGTAAAATCCAAGCTGCAAGTTCCCCTGGCTGACAGGTTTGCACAGACTCCTGTCTCCAGGTGCATTCGCATTTTAATAGACACTCGACAGGGCCTGGAGCAGCAGCTTCCTGAGCCTACTGTTCAGCAGCTTGGCTGTCAGGCTGGGAACCAATCTTGGCTGGCAGCAGAAGCTGGGAGCATGGCCTGGTGCAGCTGCCCTCTCTGCTGCTTGGCTGTCCCACAGGGGCTTTGGGACCAGAGGTCAGTGGTCTGTGTCCAGGCCAGCGCTCTCCATGCCCAGTGGTCCCAGTCTTGCCAGCAGTGGCTGTCACACTTTTATCCTCACAGACTCCTCAGATCATGGGCCCTGTAGCTCCAGCCACTTCTAGCCAACTGGCTCCAGGCACCGGCCATGGGAGGCTCAGCCCTCCAAACTTTTCTGTCTCCTGTTTTCCCTGGCTGTGTGGCACAGCGTGCGCCAGGCTCAGCTGGCTACAGCGTGTGCACGTGGGCTTGCTGGCAATGCATGTAGCCATTGCTGGCCTTCTGCCCCAGGTTCCCTTCACTTCTCCACCCGCTCAGCAGCAGCTGCTGAGGCTTCATGACCACAGCACCGCAGGCCAGGCCTGACCATCATGGATGGGGGCCGCACACTGGCTTCTCCGAGCACTGACACTGTCTGGAGCTGGTGGTGGCTATGCTGCCTGCATGGGGGAGAGAAACAATATTTACAAACTCTAAACATCTCTGTCTTTGCTTTTGCTCCACCCCAGCTCCTCTATCTATCAGAATCCACTCAAGTAAATGTGCAGACAGTTNTACACATAATTGTCAAATCACAATTCTCATAAATCCATTATGAACAAAAGACAAGAAAGGTCCCTGTGACGGTGATCTAAGAGTCTTCCCCTCCTGTAGTCCATCTGCTCTGCTGCTGTAGTTTCAGTGATGTCTGCACTGCCCCGGTCTCTGAGCAGCAGAAACTTAGGCTGTTCCTCCCCATCTCTGACGAGGGCTCAGTCACTCCTTGTCATGAGTCTCTTCTCCCCAGGGAGGAAATTGAGGTTCCAGGTTCCAGGTCCTTTATTTCAACAGGAGACTGAACGCCGTACTGACAAAAATGAATTCTGTGTCTCAAGATACAGTGTGGATGAACTGTCAAACATTCAGTCAGTGTTCCTGGACCGGCTCTGAAGTAAACAGGACTCACTCAGGTCTGGAGGTTTGTGCAGTGGGTCCACCCAGAAGCCAGGAATCACCAACCATCACCACATCTTCCTTCACTCTCAGACTGCAGCATGATGGCTTAAGTAAGGAACACAGACTCAGGAGCCTCACTCCAACTCTTCTGTGGGTCTTCAGCGGCTGAGATGTCGTCAGGGCTGGCTCTCCTCTATGTTTGAAGCCATCAAGGTTTCTTCTTTTCTTCCTGTGAAAAAAGCCCAAATGTGCCCTCGAACCCACGTGAAAACAGGACTGGGTCCCTTAAACATAGACTGGGGTTATAACTCCCCTCTACTTTCTTTTCAAAGCTGTGTTTTAATCTCACCAAGGGACTCAAAATCCCTGTAAAATACAAGCTGCAAGTCTCCCTGGCTGACAGGTTTGTGTAGACACCTGACTCCAGGAGTTTTTAATAGACACTCACTGGGCCTGGAGCAGCAGCTTCCTGAGTATACTGTTCAGCAGCTTGGCTGTCAGGCTGGGCACCAGTCTTGGCTGGCAGCAGAAGCTGGGAGCATGGCATGGTGCAGCTGCCCTCTCTGCTGCTTGGCTGTCCCACAGGGGCTTTGGGATCCAGAGGTCAGTGGTCAGTGTCCAGGCCAGCGCTCTCCATGCCCAGTGGTCCCAGTCTTGCCAGCAGTGGCTGTCACACTTTTATCCTCACAGGCTCCTCAGATCATGGGCCCTGTAGCTCCAGCCACTTCCTGCCAACTGGCTCCAGGCACCGGCCATGGGAGGCACAGCCCTCCAAACTTTTCTGTCTCCTGTTTTCCCTGGCTGTGTGGCACAGTGTGCGCCAGGCTCAGCTGGCTACAGCGTGTGCACGTGGGCTTGGTGGCAATGCATGTAGCCATTGCTGGCCTTCTGCCCCAGGTTCCATTCACTTCTCCACCCGCTCAGCAGCAGCTGCTGAGGCTTCATGACCACAGTACCGCAGGCCAGGCCTGACCATCATGGACGGGGCTGCACACTGGCTTCTCCGAGCACTGACACTGTCTGGAGCTGGTGGTGGCTATGCTGCCCGCATGGGGGAGAGATATAATATTTACAAACTCTAAACATCTCTGTCTTTGCTTTTGCTCCACCCCAGCTCCTCTATCTATCAGAATCCACTCAAGTAAATGTGCAGACAGTTGGACACTATTTTCTAGTTCTGTAAAAATCACCCATAACTCCTGTTCCACAGCATCCAGTGATGCTGTGGACACCAAACAGGCACATAATACAACACGTAAAGGGAAGAAAACACTCATAAACATAAAATTAATTAATCTTTTAAAAAATAGATTTTGGGAGACCCAGAGACGGAGATTCCTTCATCCACTGCTCCAGGATACAGCCCTACAGCTTTCTCTTCTAGCTTTGTGATTTCAAGTCAGGAGCTCCAGGAGGCTCAGTAGAAATGTCTGATGACCAAGAATGATGACAGAAGTTACAAAATAACCCCACACTAGTTCAGAACTATGTATAATAAAGGGTAATTTATTTAGGGGTAGACTCACAAATCACAGTCCTAGATTACAGTCCTCTGCATGAAGAGGGAATGGGAACTGAATCTATTAGCCAGAAGTGGAGACAGCACCAGGAGCTGCAGAGCCAGGGAGGGACATGGGGCATTGGGCAGAACACAGATCCAGCAGGACAGATCTGAG
>NW_026068390.1:144812-145752 GCF_014885135.2 Alexandromys fortis | reverse complement strand
TCTATAAATTGCCTTTGGTAGAATTGCCATTTTTACTATGTTGATCCTCCCAATCCAAGAGCAAGGAAGGTCCTTCCATTTTCTGGTATCCTCTTTAATTTCTTTCCTCAATGCCTTAAAGTTCTTGTCACATAGATCTTTTACTTCCTTGGTTAGAGTTACCCCAATATATTTTATGCTGTTTGTGGCTATCGTGAAAAGTGAAGCTTCTCTGATTTCCCTCCCTGCGTCCATAAGAGGCGACTGTTTTTTTGGAGTTGATCTTGTATCCTGCCACATTATTAAAGGTGTTTATCAGCTATAAAAGTTCTCCCAGCAATACCACTCTTGGGAATATACCCAAGAGATGCCCTATCATATGACAAAAGCATTTGTTCAACTATGTTCATAGCAGTATTATTCGTAATAGCCAGAACCTGGAAATAACCGAGATGTCCTTAAATGGAAGAACAGATGAAGAAAGTGAGGAATATATGAAACGGCAGCTTAGATTAGAGTAGACAATTGTGTAGGTATTGCACAACTTTAATGAAAACAAGACTCACAAAACCAAGGTTCCAGCGGAGTACCCGGAGCAGGAAGGGAAGAGCGACTTCTGCTCACCCAATTTATCAGTAAACATTCGCCCGAGGCCAGCCCGCCCCCAGTGGGCAGGCTTATCCCTACATCTCCCCCTTTTTGTCTAAATAAGACAGAACTAAACCAAATACAACTATAAACAATAATAACAAATAATAGATATAACAAACAATATTGAGAACAAAGTTTTACCAGACATTCTATCTCAAGGAGTCTAAATAATGTAGAGAGTAATAACAATTATATAATCTTCAACTCCGTCAAAGATCTGACAAGGGAATAAATATTACTTAACAAATGAGAGATATCCAAAATGTGCCATAAATGACAGAGACAACAGACTACCTGGGCAATCTCCCAA
>NW_026068390.1:139129-140765 GCF_014885135.2 Alexandromys fortis | reverse complement strand
ATGAAGACAATGATCTTCATCTGTAAACAATGTCATTACATATCAAATGTAAACAATGTTATTACATAAATAGTATCAGAGGTAGAAATGTACATTGTGATATGGTAGATGTATCAATACAATATAAGCATACTCTTATACAAAAATAGAGGTAGGAACACTCACATTCAGTATATACACATTTGAGTACAATGCTGTGGTAAAAAAAAAATGACTTCTCAAATTTTGCATGCAAATGCATGGACATAGAAAACACTATTCTGAGTGAGGTAATCCAGACCCAAAAAGATGAACATGGGATGTACTCATTCATAATTGGATTCTAGCCATAAATAAAGGTCACTGAGTCTATAACTGATGATCCTGAAGAAGTTAAATAAGAAGGTGAACCCAAAGAAAAAAACATATTGTTATCCTCCTGGCTATGGGAAGTAGACAAAATTGCTGGGAAAAAAACTGGGATCTTGGGGGTGGGGTGGGATGGGGTAAGGGGAGATGGGGAGAGAAAAATGAGGAGGGGAAGATGGGGGGAACTTGGGGAAACAGGATGATTGGGATAAAGGAAAGATGGATAGGGAAGCAAGGAAGCATAAACCTTAGTTAAGGGAGCCACCTTAGGGTTGACAAGAGACTTGAACCTAGATTGGCTCCCAGGAGCCCAAGGTGATGCCCCCAGTTAGTTCCTTGGGCAGCTGAGGATAGGGAACCTGAAATGACCCTATCCTATACCAATACTGACCAATATCTTGCATATCACCATAGAACCTTCATCTAGTGATGGATGGAGGTAGGGACAGAGACCCACACTGGAGCACCAGACTGAGCTCCCAAGGTCCCAATGAGCAGAAGGAGGGAGAACATGAGCAAGGAAGTCAGGACCACGAGGGGTGCACCCACCCACTGAGACAGTGGGGCTGATCTATTTGGAGCATACCAAGCCCAGCTGGACTGTGACTGAAAAAGCATGGGATAAAACCAGAGTCTCTGAACATGGCGAACAATGAGGGCTGATGAGAAGCCAAGGACAATGGCGTGGGGTTTTGATCCTACTTCATGTTCTGGCTTTGTGGGAGCCTAGCCAGTTTGGATGTTCACCTTCCTAGACATGGATGGAGGGGGCAGGACCTTGGACTTTCCAAAGGGCAGGGAACCCTGACTGCTCTTTGGACTGGAGAGGAAGGGAGAGAGGGGTGGGGGGAGGGGGAGAAGGTTGGGAGGAGAAGGATGGAAATGGGAGGCTGGGAGGAGGCGGAAACTTTTTTTTTTCTTTTTCTCAATAAAAAATTAAAAAAAAAAAGATAGGCTTCCTGATTCAGCTTTAGCTATAAAACCTTGCATCTATTTTAAGAATTCCTGCCATGAAGCACTTACATGGTGTTGATGAATAGCTGACAGCATGCATTTTGGTTTTCAGCTACAGCAGGGGAAAAAAAAATGCACCATTTTAAAAAATGTTGGGACAATGAGGACTACTGAGAACTCAAAACAATGGAAATGGGTTTCTGATCCTACTGCACGTATTGGCTTTGTGGGAGCCTAGGCAGTTTGGATGCTCACCTTACTATACCTGGATGGAGGTGTGTGGTCCTTGGACTTCCCACAGGGCAGGGAAACCTGATTGCTCTTTGGGCTGACG
>NW_026068390.1:125060-134981 GCF_014885135.2 Alexandromys fortis | reverse complement strand
CTTTTTGTTTCATTGATTCTTTGGATTGTTTTCTGTGTTTCTATTTTGTTGATTTCAGCCCTCAGTTTGATTATTTCCAGTCTTCTACTCCTCCTAGGTGAGTCTGCTTCTTTTTTTCTAGAGCTTTCCGGTGGGCCGTTAAGTCTCCAATATGTGCCTTCTCTGTTTTCTTTAAGTGGGCACTTAGTGCTATGAACTTTTCCTCTTAGGACTGCTTTCATAGTGTCCCATAAGTTTGAGTAAGTTGTTTCTTTATTTTCATTGAATTCAAGGAAGACTTTAATTTCTTTCTTTATTTCTTCCTTGATCCAGGTGTGGTTCACTAGTTGACTGTTCAGTTTCCATGAGTTTGTAGGCTTTCTGTGGGTAGCATTGTTGTTGACTTCTAACTTTAATCCATGATGATCTGATAAGACACAGAAGGTTACGGATATTTTTTGTAACTGTGGAAGTTCGCTTTTTACAGAGTATGTGGTCAATTTTTGAGAAGGTTCCATGCGCTGCAGAGAAGAAGGTATATTCTTTCCTATTTGGGTGAAATGTTCTATAGATGTCTGTTAAGTCCATTTGATTCATTACCTCCATTAATTCTCTTATTTCTCTGTTAGGTTTCTGTCTGATTGACCTGTCCATTGGTGAGAGAGGGGTGTTGAAGTCTCCTACTATTAGTGTGTGCGGTTTGATGGCAGCCTTGAGTTTTAGTAATGTTTCTTTTACGTACGTGGGTGCTTTTATATTAGGGGCATAGATATTCAAGATTGAGACTTCATCCTGATGAATTGTTCCTGTTATGAGTATAAAATGACCCTCTCCATCTTTTCTGATTGATTTAAGTTTGAAGTCAACTTTGTTAGAAATTAGTATGGCCACACCCGCTTGTTTCTTAGGTCCATTTGCTTGATAAACCTTTTCCCATCCCTTTACTCTGAGTAGGTGCCTGTCTTTGTGGTTGAGGTGTGTTTCTTGTAAACAGCAGAATGTTGGATCCTGTTTTCGTATCCAATCTCTTAGCCTGTGCCTTTTTATAGGTGAGTTGAGTCCATTGACATTAAGTGATATTAATGACCAGTGGTTGTTAACTCCGGTCACTTTTTTAGTCGTAGAGTTTGTGTGTTTCCCTCCTTAGAGTTGTGCTGGTGAAGGGTCTCTAGATGTCTGAGTTATTGTGGTCATTGTTGGACTCCTTGGTTAGAGATTTTCCTTCTATTACTTTCTGTAAGGCTGGATTTGTGGTTACGTATTGTTTAAATTTGTTTTTATCCTGGAAAATTTTGTTTTCTCCATTTATAGTGAACGAAAGCTTGGCTGGGTATAGTAGTCTGGGCTTGCATCCATGATCTCTTAGTTTCTGAAGAACATCTATCCAGGACCTTCTGGCTTTCATGGTTTCCATAGAGAAGTCAGGTGTAAGTCTGATAGGTTTACCTTTGTAAGTAACTTGGCCTTTTTCCTTTGCGGCTCTTAATATTCTTTCTTTATTCTGTATGCTTTGTGTTTTGATTATTATATGGCGAGGAGTTTTTTTTTTTTGGTCCAGTCTATTCGGTGTTCTGTATGCTTCTTGAACCTTCAAAGGAATATCTTTCTTTAGGTTGGGAAAATTTTCTTCTATAATTTTATTAAATATATTTTCTGTACCGTCAAGCTGTACTTCTTCTCCTTCTTCTACCCCAATTATTCTTAGGTTTGGTCTTTTTATTGTGTCCCAGATTTCCTGAATGTTTTGTGATGAGAATTTGTTGGTTTTACTGTTTTCTTTGATCAGTGTGTTTATTTTCTCTATGGTATCTTCAGTGTCTGATATTCTTTCTTCTATCTCTTGTATTCTGTTGGTAGTACTTGTCTCTGTAGTTCCTGTTCGTTTACCCAGATTTTCCATCTCCAACCTTCCTTCGCTTTGTGTTTTCTTCATTACTTCCAATTCATTCTTCAGGTCTTGAACTACTTCCCTTACCTGTTTGATTGCTTTTTCTTGTTTCTCTTGGTTTTCTTGGGTATCTTTGAGCGATTTATTCATTTCCTCTACCTTTTTGTTTGTAATCTCTAATTGTTTATGGCAGTTTTTCACCTCCTGCTTAAGGTCTTCTATTATTTTCATATAATTCACTTTTGAGTCGGTTTCTTCTAATTCTTCTGGAGTAGGGTGTACAATTCTTCTTATTTCGGGATCCCTGGATTCTGGTGATGTCATGTTGCCTTTCATGTTGTTGGAGGAAGTCTTGCATTGGCGCCTTCCCATCTCCTCTTTCAAATGGAGCCAGGGGAGGCCTGGTGTCTTGGACCAGTCTTTGCTGTGACTGAGTTTCTGGGTGTATCTCTTTAGTGTAGAAGCAGCGCCCGTCCTGTCGAGCTGGAAGTCCTCAGCACCCAAACATGGACGACTGGTAGTCCAATGACCCGCGGACAAAAAGGAGGAACTAGGGGGGCAGGGCAGGGACGAGTAGAACACAGGACTACCCTGCCTCACAAGTTGAAGGTGCGCGTGCTCCCTTTCAGTGGTCTTTGAGGCCTGACATGTAGGCAGGCACTCACTGCTCTTGGTTGGAAGCCTTAGTGTAGGAGCAGAAAACTGTTCCTGAGCAAAGGACCTTGCCGAGAATGCAGGCTGGGGGGAGGGGGGGTCGTGTATAAGAAAGGCAGCCCTGCAGAAGGAGCTGGGGGAGGGGGGTTTGTGCTCTCTTCCGGGACTATCGCCCCTGGATAGCACACACTCACCCGTCCAGATGGAACTCTTCAGCACCTAAACAGGGCCGCCTGGTAGTCCAGTGATCCAGGGACAGAAGGAAGGACGGGGCAGGCAGTGCAGGATCCAGGAGAACACAGGAGCCCCTGGAGCCCAGGCTGAGGGTGCCGGGCTCTCTTACTGGGGACCTTGAGGCTCACTGCTCTGGGTGGGTAGCCTTAGAGTAGGAGCTTAAAGTAGGAGCTTAAAACTGTTGTTGAGCACTGGTCCTAGCATACAGCAGGGCAGGGTTGGGGGTGGGGTGTTGGGATGTTGGCTCCTGGTAAGAAAGACAGCCCTGCAGAAGGAGCTGGGGGAGGGGGGTTTGTGCTCTATTCCGGGACTATCGCCCCTGGATAGCACATACTCACCCGTCCAGATGGAACTCCTCAGCACCTAAACAGGGCCGCCTGGTAGCCCAGTGATCCAGGGACAGAAGGAAGGACGGGTCAGGCAGTGCAGGATCCAGGAGAACACAGGAGCCCCTGGAGCCAGGCTGAGGGTGCTGGGCTCTCTTACTTGGACCTTGAGGCTCACTGCTCTGGGTGGGTAGCCTTAGAGTAGGAGCTTAAAGTAGGAGCTTAAAACTGTTGTTGAGCACTGGTCCTAGCATACAGCAGGGCAGGGTTGGGGGTGGGGTGTTGGGATGTTGGCTCCTGGTAAGAAAGACAGCCCTGCAGAAGGAGCTGGGGGAGGGGGGTTTGTGCTCTCTTCCAGGACTATCGCCCCTGGATAGCACACACTCACCTGTCCAGATGGAACTCTTCAGCACCTAAACAGGGCCGCCTGGTAGCCCAGTGATCCAGGGACAGAAGGAAGGACGGGGCAGGCAGTGCAGGATCCAGGAGAGCACAGGAGCCCCTGGAGCCCAGACTGAGGGTGCCGGGCTCTCTTAACTGAGGACCTTGAGGTTCACTGCTCTGGGCGGGTAGCTTTAGTGTGAGTGCTTAAAACTGATATTGAGCACTCGAGACAGTAATATTTTATAAATAAACAAAAATAAATAAATAAAACAATAAAAAATGTTGGCCTTTTTGCCATCCTCTTTCAGGCAGGCAGTCTGACTACAGAGCATTCGAGTGTGGTTTGTGAGCACAGCTTGCTTGCTAGCAGGGACCTTGAAACTCCATGGAGTTGTGGCAATAAATAGGGCTACATCCAGTACCTCTGCCATGAGGCTGGAATCTTAGAAAGCTAAGGAATGGGCTGAGTCAGCCATCAAAGTCATGGCCTTAATTCTAGCCATATCGCTTATCAAATTAAAGACTCACATGGTCAGAAACAGAGAGATATACAGTAAAGAGAGGTTCAAAGACAAAGAAAACCTCTAAATGGTTTATAGCATGTTTAAAAATATATGTAGGATTGGGAGATAAAAAGGTTAAAGTCCTTAAAATGAAAAAGAAAAAAGAGAGTAGTTGGATATGGTGGTACACATCTTTAATCTTAATAATTGGGAGATTTTGGCAGGCAGACCTCTGTAAATTCAAGGGGTAGAGGCATACACCTTTAATTCCAACACTTGGGAGACAGAGGCAGGCCTCTGTGAGTTCAAGGTGAGGTAGGACACAACTTTAATACCCAGCACTCCGTCTGGAGACAGAGACAGATGGATCTCTGTGAGTTCAAGGACAGCCTCGTCTACAAAGTAAACTCCAGGACAAAGATACATAGAAAAATTCTGTATTCAAAAGCCAAAATTTAAAAATAAAAATAAAAGAAATAGAAGTTAAAATAAAGCCATGTAAAGACAAAAATTCACAGATACTCTCAATACTATATATGTTATTATGTTTTCTTTGAATTGTTTGAATGCTGAGGAAGAAACAATTGCTGCTAAAAGGTATTTGTTTATAAATGTTGCTGAATTAATACAAGATATGTATTGTGAAAATAACTTGACTTCAAAATTGAAGTCAAAAGGTATATTACTTTGGAGAAGAGAATTTGCTTTTGTTTCCACAGGAATAAGAGGCTGTGAATTCATTCTGAGTTAAGAAAAATTAGGTTTGAGGAAGCCCATTCCTCTGCTGTCCTGGCCCAGACACAGAAGAAGCAAGATGTGACTGCCTCACTGAAAAAGGTAACAAGCCATGTGGCTAACATATACTAGAATAATGGGCTAATATAACTTATAAGAGTTAATAAGAAGCCTGAACTAACAGGCCAATCAGTTTATAACTAATGTAGACCTCTGTGTGATTTCTTTGGTACTTAGTGATTGTGGGAAACTGGCAGGACAATGAACAATAGTTGTAGTTACTTTTTTCTCATGACTTGGCCAAGTTATTTATCATACAAAACTTAATCTAATTAGGGTAAAATAATTATTGAATATATTTGTTCTTATTGTATATAATTTTTATTAGGCTTAGAACTCTCTTATTTAGACAAAAGGGGGAGGTGCTGTAGGAAATCCTATAGCTAGTAGTTACTTGCCCACTGAGCTGTGATCTCTTATACTATTTATTTTGATGTAGAGCTTCTGACTGGCCTTATTTCTGGCTGTACCATTCAGTTTCTGATCACTGTTCCATCATTGGATTCTGATTTGTGAGTCTACCCCTAAATAAAAGTCTATTTCTCAAATCTGTGCTAGTGTGGGATTTCTTTTAAGTGTCCTTCTCTAGGCAAGGATAATTTGGGAAATATTTTAAATTCAAACTGTATCAGAATCTAATGTGTTCCCCAATTGATACTTCAGTTTTGAGGTTAAAAAAAAGTAAAATAACCTGCTCTCTGCCCCTCCAGATAAAAGAAAAAAAAACAAACAAAAATATGAAAAAATAAAAATGCTATTACTCAAGCACTTAAAACTACAGTAGTAGATAAAAATACATAATTACTGCAACAAATATATTTCAAATTTAATAAAATTTAATATGTTGGTAATGAAAATAGGGAGTGCTAATTTGGCACTCCATTTAATTCATGAGGAAAAATTACTTGATCAAAGTACTCAGACAGACTTAAGAAAATAAGGAGATGTACCTCTACAGGACCAAATTATTGAGGATTGTAAAAGCAATAATCCTGATAAAACCACATGCTCAGCATGCTCAGAGGATAACAGGTTAGCTGGTATAAACAAGAGAGAAACATGATAAATTAGATAAGCATTGGAGGACAAAACCATGCAGGAACATTGGGCTATTATAAAGATTTGCATCATGCTTAAATCAACCTTGCCCTAAGTGCACAATCTGGCCTTTGTTCTTACACTATAGAAGGTAACTTTAAAAAGTGAAAATTTAGTGCTTAATACAAACTTCCTTTGTATACATGGAAACCCTGGGAGAAGCCAAGTATTAAAATCATAATTCTAAATTTGGCATATTCATTTTTATCTTTTGCCTGATATGAATCAAATATTCTGAGGATCTAGACACAGATGATACTAAAGATAATCAGGCATTCTTATGATGGAGACCCAGTACCAATTCTGGCAATATTACAGGTATACGCTCATATTCTCCTGTTGGGCAAGTAATGCTGTGCTTGTTCCCTGAAGAAAGAAAAAAAAATATTGGAAGCTTTGAGCTTGCTATATTTCCCAGGGTCTGATCAGTATGCTTTTTTCTTAGGTGATATCATTCTGCATCCTTTAAATTTAATAAATTGGAAACATATTTATAACAACTTTCTGTAAGTTCTCTGAATCTTTCCAGGGGTTTATTGAAATAGAAACTGATCTAGACTATCTGTAAACTGAGAGTTTGCACCAAAATGCCTTTCAAAACATGTTTTATTATAAAATACACATTTTATACTATATATAACAAAATTATAAATTCTAATTGAAATTTAAAAGAAAGATTACATTCAAATTTACAGTACTTTCATGATATTCATATTGTTAAGTAACTATCCATAGTTTTCTATTTCTCTATTTTTCTATCACTATAAGAATAAAACAAAGATACGGAGAAAACTTGTCTCAAAAAATCAAACAAACAAAAAGAATAATGCTATAGGTGTCTTTATCCCTCTTCCCAGGCTCTTGTGATCTCTATCACACTTTCCATTTCTATGAATTTACCAGTTGCAGACAATCAAATCATTTAATATGTATCTTTTTGTATTTGACTTTTTTTTAGTTCACAGTATTTTCAAAATTCATTCCTTTTGTAGCACACCCCTTATTTTATTCCTACTTTTTATGAATAAATTCACCGTCTGAATAACTAGAGATTAGTTTACGGACACTAAGCTCTCTTTTTCAGATATCCTAAACAAGGTTACATAAATTTTGCCACTTTAATATCACTTTAAAATCTTGGTTTTAATTTTGTTGGGTGCACATACTTAGAGGTATGTTGGAGAAGGTTGCTTGTTTCCTTCGCAGCTTCCCAGCAGCTCAAACCTGAAATAAACACACAGAAACTGAGTTCATTAAGTCACTGCTTGTCCCATTAGCTCTAGTTTCTTATTGGCTAGCTCATACATTTTAATTTAACCCATCTCTATTAGTATATGCATCACCATGAGTCTGTGGCTTACCTGGTAAAGTACCAGTGTCTGTCTCTGGTAGATTTACATGGCTTCTTCACCTTCTTTCCCCCAGCATTCAGTTTTGTTTTCCCTTTCTATGTAAATTCTGTCCTATCAGGCCAAGCTAGATTCTTTATTCATTCACAAATAAAAGCAACACATAGACCAAAGGACCTCCCACAACAAAGGAAAAATAGTCTGACCATATAACAATCCAGTACTCACCCTTAAAATAATGTTGAGCTGGATGATGGTAGTTCATGCCTTCAATCCCAGAACTTGGAAGAGAGAAGCAGGTAGATGCCTATAAGCTCAAGGCCAGTCTGATCAACAGAGTGAGATCCAGCAGAGTCTGTGCTACACGTAGAATCTCTGTCTTGAGAAAACAAAAGAAAATACAAAAACCAATGAACAAAAAAAAAAGAAACAAACTAAAATATAAATAGTATTGAGAGGTTTTGTGTGGAATCTACACATTATGCATTCCCAGAAGCAAAAGACACAAATTTGTTTTTTTCCATATTTAATACTTGGTATTTTTAGTTTTATTTTCTTTAATACTCTGGTAAATATTAAAAGGATTCTCATTGATTCCCACTTTCGAGACTAACGATGCCACTAATCTTACTAATCTTTCATGTTTCACTTACAATAAAATGAATATGGAATATCTTCTACATATGATCAATTGATGCTTTGCTTCTCAGTTAATGGAGATAATTTGGTAGATGGGCTTGGCTTAGAACCTGGGTAATGTAGTGTGAAGAGATCCTTAGAGATGTATTTTACATGATATCTTCCTTATATTTTTTGATTTCTGGCAAACAAAAAGTGAGAAATGTTCCTCTGTCATTCTTTCTACCACAATAGTCTACCTCACAAAAACTCAAAAACAGTGGAACTAACCAGCCATGAAATGAATCTGCTGAAATTGTGATCTAAAATAAATCTGTCTGCTACTGAAATGACTTTCTAAGACATTTATCATATTTGGAGAAAAACATACAAACACAGTCTTTTGAATAACTTTAGTTGAGATGTGTATAATTTGTTTGCTCATTTTTAATTAATTGCTTATTGACTGTTCAATTTTAGCAATATTATCTATAAATTGGAAAATAAAATCCTATTAAATTTGTGTTTAAAGGTGTTTCCATTTAACACATAATTTGACATTTGAATTCCTTGAAATTATTTTTATTTCCCTATTAAACTTTTCAAGCCTAGCTATATTCTGTTAAGCCATTGGCCAAAAGCAGATTCTTTATTAACCCATGGCAAGAAAACGTCTTAACTGCATAGAGAGGGGAATTCCACATCACCTCCCCTTTTCTGTCTAGTTAAAAAGGAAGATTTTAACTTTAACATAGTAAAATTACATATAACAAAACAGGTATCTAGTAAGAATTTCAGTTACAATATGTATATCAACTTTACATTTTATAATGAAAACAATAATTATAATTTAACATCAATTTTGTTATATGTATATTTCTGCACTTGATTAAGGTATTGAGTTTGTGTAGCTCATTTAAAAATATATTGTATAATTAAGAAATACTGGTTAATAGATAGTATCTATAATAGTTAAACTTACAGTCATGTTAGTTAGGTTTTCTAGATGTACAGATATATATATATTTCAGATGGATAGATATTCTTCAAGCCTTTTAAAGACTAACAGAACAAGGCATTTAAATCTGTTTTAAAACACAAGACAGGGAACCCTGATTGCTCTTTGAGCTGATGAGGATAAGGACTTGATCAGGGGGAGGGGGAGGGAAATGGGAGGCAGTGGCAAGGAGGAAACAGAAATCTTTAATAAATAAATAAAAAAGAGAAAAAAAATATATAGAAATTTTCTTAAAAATGAGACTCATCTTCTCGTGGCAGCACCAATCTACTTCAAGAGGATAATGGCCATTGAAGATGCTCCTTATGGAGTTTGGTAGCCAGTTGGGTAAGAAACAGCTCTTGCCTGGACTGTTTCTATTTTGCTGAACAGGGAGAGCCCACAGAAATATGACAACTCAAGTTGCTTAGAAAAGGTGAGACAGTCATTCAGAGTTTCTGATTCTTGAGTCTGCCAGACATTCTGCAGAACACTGAAGAAAGCAACTGATGGACTTTGCCATTACAAGGCAGAACAGATCTTCAAATTTCTTGCTTCATGGAAAAGTATGCTGAATACTATAGGCCTGTAGACTGATGATGAATGACTCAATGTTACAGAAGAACTTAGGGTAATGATTTAGGCATTGAGATGCCTCTATCAATTCTAGGGTGTTCAAAGTTGCTTAGAGTACACTTCCTGTTTACTTAGGTAGTACTATACCCTTCAGGAATCTTTGACATAGTTATTTGACATAGAAGATGAGTCTCATTTTTATCAATAGACTAAGATCCATACCAATTCAAAGTATTCTTCTCTATATCTCATCCCACTTTAAATGTGAACAAACATTTATAAACAACTATTTAGGGCATTTTGTGCAGTGTTCTTACCAAACTGAATCCTGCTTTTTGTGGTCAAAGTAATTTTTTGGTTTGTGGAGACCTATCAAGGGCTCTTGGTCCATCAAACCACATTGATCTGTTAGTCTGTAAGGAATCCACATGTTCTCATCCACTGTGGAAACAAAAGCAGAATCTCTTTTTCAAAGCAGCATATCTTTAAAGCCTAATTTTAAAGACAAGACACACACACA
>NW_026068390.1:102436-124864 GCF_014885135.2 Alexandromys fortis | reverse complement strand
GACTTCCCACAGGGCAGGGAAACCTGATTGCTCTTTTGGCTGATGAAGGAGGGGGACTTGATTGGGGGAGGGGGAGGAAAATGGGAGGCGGTGGTGGGGAAGAGACAGAAATCTTTAATAAATAAATAAATTAATTAAAAAAGAATATAAAAAAGAAAACACAGTAATATACATAATACAGACTCTCTGTTTATACCCCATCTTCATGCAGCTTATTTTTTTACTCCATTAATCTATGACTCTCTGTGCTCTGTCTCTTTAAAAAACTTTGTTTCATATTTTAAAACTATTTAATTTTATAACTATTTCTTTTCTCGCAAGTCTATGCACATATATCAACACTATGACCCATTCAGAGATTTTTTTATTTAATCTCAATCTGAATCAAGTATCTGTAATTTTTCTGACTAGGAGCACTTTTAAAATGGTAAGCAGCTTAGTTGCAGCTGCCCTTAATGTTGGCTTCCCCTTTCTCAGGCTTTCAATTTGGAGATAGTTCACCTCCAGCTCTGGGACTTCCAACTAGGAACAATCCTCACCACCTCAACTCTGGGTATCACCAAGCAGCATATAACCCCTTTTCATATGCATAAAGTTAAATCTTTCATGTAGCACAGTGTGTGACCTAGAAATATATCTGTGTATGGCAGCAGGAATCTGCCATGCTCTCCTGCCTCTGCACTCCTAACAGAACTGATCCCATTGCCTGCCAGCTGGGTGGGGTCCTGAGCCATAGGCATATTCTCAGCTACTTTCCTCCTGACCCTGAGTGAGCACACAAGCATCAGGACTTGAAGTGGGTGGTGGGCATCAGCCCCAAATTTTTGTTGGACTACATTATGTAGGAAGAGGCTGCTTTCTCATTCCAGGATGCCCTGATCCAAAATAAACACATAGAAACTGTACCATTTACAATACTGTTTAGCCAGTAGTTTCAGTGTATTTCTAGCTAGGACTTGTATCTTAAGCTAACCTATCTCCATTAAATCTGTAGCCTACCAACAAAATCCTGGTTTGCTCTGGCAGGGGTGTGTGTCTCTTGCAGTGGCTACATGGCTTCTCCCTTATTGGACAGCCTTCTTTAGGGGTCCTGGTACATTAGGGCAGAGTTTAATAGAGTGACCAACCCCCCAGTTCCCATCACTTAATGCCATTATAACTGGTACAGGGGAAGGCTTTTTCTCTAGGGTCCAACAAGCTATGACTGTGGCTCCACATCAGGACCAAGTTAGTAAAGCAGGCCTGGAGGCCTAGCCCAAGCTAAAGTAGGGACCCACTGAATCACCTATCAGTGGCACGATGCAAAAACCAGGGGAGCCACTTCGGCATTTTATTGTCCATGGGCAAATTAGCCTTGAGAGGAAATTGCCCCCTGGTGTGCTTAGAGACCAATTTACTAAGTTCATAGTCAGGAAAGGTATTAACCAAGATAATAGGATCGCTTGTGTTGGTCTTAGGGAAGTATCCATGAGTCAATGGATTGTGGCATCACAAAATGTCAGGGCCCAGTCTCATACCAAGCAGACTCTTATGGCGGCTCTTCAGGCCCAGATCCAAATTCTAGCCTATTCTATTACTCAATACCTGGTGTCTGGACAACAAAAGCAAACACTTTGGAAATGTTTCTGATGTGGTCCATTGGTGAATTTTAAGAGGGATTGCCCACAAAAGAACAATAAGAACAATAAGACACAGGTACAGAAGGGTCCCCCAACATTTCCCTGCTCTCACTGCCACAAGGGGTACCATTTGGGGCTCAGAATTCCACTCAAAATTTGATATTTATATTCATTTATGAGAAACTGATCACAAACCAACATTTAAATTGGATGGGGGGGGTGCATTCCAGCCCCCTTAACCAAAGGAAGAAAAGATGCACTTTCAGTTAAGTGGACCATTCCAATGATAGAGAAGTTTCAACCCAATATGACTATGATCTTTGGGGTACAAAGATTACAATGTCTGATAGATACAGAATCTGACAGGATTTTCCTAAGAAACAAGAAGTCCTGACCAGCTGTGATCTCATAAACAAGCCATCTATCACAGGAGTTGGGGGAAGATCTATGTCCCCAGACATGGCCAGTCCCATTTTATGGGTGGGGCTGGATGGAGACAAAGGAAAATTCGGGTCTCTGATTCTCCCAGGTTTGTCTGAAAACCTCCAGGGACAAGATTTGTTAGGACAAGTGAACATTGTTATTACCACTGACAACCTATCATTTTATGATGATAAAACTGAGCAAGGTGTCATCACGCAGAACCCTGATACTGGGATTTACCCCCAAAAGTAGAGGTTACTGCTCCAAGGATCTTCCCCTTAGGTGGGCACCTAGTAAGCTGGTATGGGTGGAACAGTTGCCATTAACTGAACTTTAACTTATGGTGCTCAAGGAAATCACCAGAAATCAAATTAAAGAATGATGGATAAGGGCCTTAATGAGCCCCTGGAACAACCCTGTGTTTTTACTATGTAAGCCTAATGGAACTTGGAGAATGTTACAGGACTTATGAGCATTTATTGCCCATATGGAGCTAGTAGAAGCCCCTTTACGGTGCTTACCTTGGATACCAGCAACCCCCTTAACAGTTTCACCTCACTTTAATTGATCTAAAAGCCTGATTCTTCTCAATTCATTCTCATGAGGAGAATTGTGAAAAGTTTGCTTTTTCCATTCTTACAGATAACTTCTCTCGAGTTGATGAGAGATATGAATGGAATGTTATTCCACAGAGGGTGGCCAATAGTTCAGCCTTTTGACAACAATAGTTGTATAGTATCCTTTCTTCTTATTTTGACAAAGATAATACCTTCCTATATGTTTATATGGATGATCTAATAATTGCACATTTGGAGGAATCAGGGCTAGTTCCCTGGGTGACCACTAATGTTGATATTCTCCAACTATATGGCTTTAAAATAGTCCCAAATCAAATACAAAAGGTAACCCCATTTCATATATTGGGATCCCAATTAACACTCACTCAAGTCAAAGTAAATGGACATCAATTAATCTTGCCTAAGCCTCTCACCTTATTGGGGTTGCAAAAGACACTGGGGGATATGAACTGGGTAAGGCCCTGGTTGCCTGTAAAGACTGGGAGACTAGATGTGTTATATGATCTCCTAAAAGGGCGTCAACCTTATGAGATAATTTTCTTGTCCCCTGACAGCTGTAAGACACTCACTGAATTTGTCAATGACCTCCATTGGGTTTCTTTGGTGATATATAATCCTAATATTCCAATCTAAGGCTGTATATTGTTAGGAAAAAAAAAAGACCATCCTGGCTGCCATTGTCCATTAGTCACAACCACTAGAATGGATACACACCACCCCAAATGGGGCACTCCCAGAGTGTACTATCCAGTTGATCAAACACCTGTTATGATCATAAAAATCAGGGACACATCCCCCCAACATTATGGAAAAGACCCCTCTAAATTAATAATTCCGTTCAAAATTAATGATTCATCATGGGTGTCCAGACATTGTTCTCGATGGAACCTCACTCTGGAGAGATTTCTAGGGAACCCTTGACACCCATTTGGGGAGTCCCAGTTAGTGAAGCTGTATCAAGACCTACACTGGAGAGTCCACTTTATCTTTTCTTCTATGTACCTGCCCCAAGCATTCACTGTTTGCACAGATGGCAGAAGAATTTGGCCACCTTTTTAGTTTTCCCTGCGGGGGGGGGGCGGCAAGACAAAGTTTACCAAAATTCTCCCTTGTGGGGGATCCGCTCAATATAAGGAAATGATGGCCATATATTTTGGCCTACAAGAGGCCCCAGAACCTTATAATCTCTATTCAGACATCTCTTATGTGGTGAACCTACTGGCACACTATTCGTATGCCTATATCAGATTAGAAGCTAATCTCATTTCTACCTTGATGATACAACTCAATCACTCTTAGAAGGTAGGAAAAAAACACATATATTCAACATCTCAGAAGACACCAAAACATCCCTGGTGTCATTTCTCAAGAAAATGCTGCTCTGGATGCTGCAGCTTTGGAGGTCTGTCTCATAGAGGTCTCAACTTTGCCCATACAAAATGATACCCCAGTGCATGACTTAACTCACATGAACTGGAGATGACTCAAATATCTACACCAAATCCCCTCAACAGAATTTAAGAAAATTGTTCGTACATTAAAGTCTTGCCAACAGTTTCTCAGCAACCCCCTACCCCTTTACAAAAACTAAGAGAGAACTCAAGAGGATTAGGACCCAATATCATCTGGGAAACAGGTGTAACACATTGCCCTCCATTTAGCAAATTAAAATATATCTTTGTGACCATAAAGACATACTCTAAGGCATGCTGGGATACCACCCACTCAAGGTAAAAAGCAACTCATGCCAAAAGCCACCTCTTACAATGTTTTGCTACATTGGGACTACACAACATGTCAAGACTGACGATGGCTCCTGTTTTATCAGTAAAACATTAAAATAATTCTTACAGAGATGTAATATATTCCATACCACCAGGATCTCTTACAACCCTCAGGGTCAAGTAGTTGTTGAAAGACATCACCAATATTTGAAAGAGGTCCTTATAAAACAAAAAGGGGGAGGAGTCTCCTCCATCTACAACTTAAAAGGCATTATTAACCATCAATATTTTAAATTTTCAAAAATCAGATGAACACAATATATTCTAGAATCACTGAGAATCCCTACCTATGAGGCCCTGCCTAAAGGTTAGGTGAAAGGATCCTCTTCTTAACCAATGGAGGTGTCCAGATCCCTTCTTGACATAAGGCCAAGGATATGGATGTATCTTCCCAAGCATATAGAGAAATGCCTATATGGCTACCCACTCTTAACTCAAAATTTCTCCCTTCCTCTCAGGACAATGGGAAAGATAAAAATGACCAATAAAGAAAGAGATTATTGTAGACAACCCTTAAATATAAACACAAGAAAAGAAAAATAACCACTGTCCAGGAGAGACTGACCCTTTAGGAAAGTATTGCCAATTTATCTATTTCAGATGTCCCTCCCAGTGGTAATCATGTTAACTCTTCTCGCAGGGCTCAAGGTCCAGGCAGCAAGCCCCAACCAACCACAGAAGGTGATGAGGATCTTGTTGAGCGCTGGCACTGAATGGATCCTATACCAGACTTCTCAGATAATGACACCCTGTATGTGGTGGCCTAACCTGATGTTTGACCTTTGCAATTTGTTGTATGGGAGCTGGGATGTCAGAGACTGGATTCTGGGAATCAAAGACAGACCTGAATGCAAAGGCTCTCAGGGGTGTACCCTACCCCAGGCATCTGACCATAATGAGCCTGGGTGTTCTCATGTCCTTAGGAGACTTGACCTTCTTCAGACACCCTTTTATGTTTGCCTATGAAGAAACAGGATTGTCTCCACTATTAAAAACTGTGGGTGTGAAGGCTCCTGATTACTATTGTTCTTCCTAGAGATGTGAGAAGATTGGGAATGGACACTGGATAAAACAACCTTGAGGTATAATGATCTTCAGGTCCTGGTTACAACTATGCTGGAACTGCTTCTATAGAATATGCACTCAATTTAGATGCAACCCTCTGATATTAAGGTTCACAGATCATGGGAAGAAAAGGGACCTATCCTGGTTATCTCTTGCTTTGAATGAGGATACTTCCTGAGGACCCTCCTTGGATGCTATGGCTTGCTTCCAAGCTAATGTCCATCAGGAATATACCTGTACATACTTCAACTTTACATACCTCATCCCCCATCATCTATGCCTAAAGTATCCCTCACCAAGCCACCTAAAGATGTAGGCAGATTAGAAGCCTGACCTTATTTGATGGAGACCATTGAGATGACCTTTATGGCTTTAAACTACTGAGGCCTTTTAGCTTTGTGTACAACCACTACCCCCCCCCCCACTTTGAAGTCTTTGGGGTAATGTCTCTTATGAGATACCAGACAAAGATGATATTTGTAAATGGGAAAACTCCAAAATGAGAGAGATATCTAGACTGACTATCCCCATTTGGAAGATGTCAAATGCAACTTGTGTCTCATACACCAGAAACCCTTGTCTTAACCCCACTTGTAATATGGTTAATGGGTCTATAACTTCATGGAGGGTGCTCAAAGATCATGCATATTTTTAAATCTGCCAAGAGACAGGGTCACTCCCTGCCTGTCTGACCCACTGATCATTAAACATTATGATACTTGCCTGCTTCCATTAATTTTCCCTCACATACTTAACCACATGCAAGAATAATTTCTTGCCTGAAGGCATAAGAGAGAGTCCCTAATGGCCCTGGATTGGACTGCCCAGGTACCTCATCCCTGGTGATTTAACAACAAGACATGGGATAATTTTCTCACAAAGGATAGCAACCTTAGAAAATACCAAGACTGAATTATGTTATTTACAAAAGTCTTTGGATTCCTTAGCAAGGGTAACCTTACAAAAGAGGAGAGGTTTCAACTTGCTGTTTATGGAACTTGGAGGAATTTGCAAGGCACATGGAAAAGAATGTTGCTTCTATGTGGATCATACTGAGATAGATACAAGAACCCTAGATGAGTTAAGAAAAGATATTGATTTTTTTTAAGTCAAAGACACCATATGAGACTTGGTTTAATTGGTCCCCATGGTTTACCATACTAATCTCTTCCCTAATTGGGTCAATGTCTATTTGTTTATTGATTTGTCTTTTTTACCCATATGTTCTCCAAATGCTGAAGCAAGCATTCCTAAACCAGATACAACAGGTACGACTTATGGCTCTTTGAAAATATTATGATAGGCTCAATACATCTCACTGATGGGGGAGAGTCTTCTGTTTTGTGTTAATTTCATTGGTTAAATAAAGATACCGCCTTGGCCCTTTGATAGGACAGAAAATTAGGTAGGCGGAGTAAACAGAACAGAATGCTGGGAGAAAGAAGCCCAGTCAGTCAGTCGCCATGATTCTTCTACTCCAGACAGACGCGGGTTAAGATCTTTCCTGGTAAGTCAGCTCATGGTGCTACACAGAATATTAAAAATGGGTTAGGTCAATATGTAAGAGTAAGCCAATAAGAGGTTAAAACTAATGGGCTAAGCAGTGTTTAAAAGAATATAGTTTCCATGTAATTATTTCAGGTATAAAGCTAGCTGGGTAGCAGAACGCAGCCCACCGTTCATCAACATCTCACCCCACAAATGAATTATGAATTTGAGGGTATTGAGGCCAAACTTTTGGATAGGGGTGGCACTGACATACACCCTCTTCCTGGTGGTCTATTCTTGCTTGGTGACTGGGGTAGGAGGTGGGATATAAAACAAAAAGTGTGAGGTGTTGTGCCTAAATTATCTCAGGGCCTGTACCTCGAGGCCTGTAGGGGACAGAAATGCCTTAATCAAATTTGAAGGATAGTCTCAAAGCTACCAAGTGGGGATGAGACAGAAAAATATGTGTAGATTTTCCTCCAGTCAGAGGGAGGTATTGGCTGGCTCTCATTTGCTGGAGATAGCCCTGGATCATATCAGCCCATATGATGTCACTTAACCTATATAAGCTGATGCCCATGGTAATAAACTGAGTTCTTGCTTTGACTTGACTCTCTATTGCATCTGATTGTCTTGTGTCATGGGGCTGCTGGAAAGGAAGATAGTGCACTCAAATTTCCCTGAGGAATAAGGCTAAGGAGGCCTGGAATTCCCTGACTCTACTTATTCTCTTTATAAATCTTTTCCAGTCTGGCTATATTCTGTTAAGCCATTGGCCAAATCAGCTTCTTTATTAACCAATGAAAATAAAACTTATTAAAAGCACACAGAGAGGAATTCCACATCACATTCTTGCAATAAAAGTATCTTTGTTTCAGTGTATTATTTCATTGATTATGAAAATTGTATCAATACCATTATTTAATTCTACATCTCTGTAGGTTGTTCTCTTTCTAGGAATTTCTAAAGGTCAAAAATTGCTTGTGTGACCATTAAAGCATAGTTATGCAAATTTAATGCATTTCTTCTCTGCTTCTTTTTTCATGTTTATTTTTTATTTACATTTTTGAAAAAATTTCTGCCTCCTCCCAGCCTCCTATTTACCTCCCCCTCCTCCCACTTCTCTCCTCCTCCCCCCCTCCTCTCCTGTCCAAAGAGCAGTCAGGGTTCTCTGCCCTGTTGGAAGTCCAAGGACCTCTCCCCTCCATCCAGGTCTAGGGAGGTGAGCATCCAAACTGCCTAGGCACTCACAGAGCCAGCACATGCAGTAGGATCAAAACCCAGTGTCATTGTCCTTGGCTTCTCATCAGCCCTCATTGTCTGCCATGTTCAGAGAGTCCGTTTTTATCCCATGCTTTTTCAGTCCCAGTCCAGCTGGCCTTGGTGAGCTCCAATTAGATCAGCCCCATTGTCTCAGTAGCTGGGTGCACTCCTCGTGGTCCTGACTTCCTTGCTCATGTTCTCAATCCTTCTGCTCCTCATTTGGACCTTGGGAGCTCAATCCGGTGCTCCAGTGTGGGTTCCTGTCTCTATCTCCACCCATCGCCAGATGAAGGTTCTATGGTGATATGCAAGATACTCAAAGTATGGCTATAGGATAGGGCCATTTCAGGTTCCCTATAATCAGCTGCCCAAGGAACTAGCTGGGGACATCTCCCTGGACACCTGGGAGCCATTATTGGGTCAAGTCTGTTGCCAAATATAAGATGGCTCCCTTAATTAAGATATATACTTAACTGCTCCAATATCAACCCTTCCTTTATCATAACCATCCCATTCCCCAAAGTTCCCCCCAATCCTCCCCTTCTCATATTTCTCTCCCCATCTTCCCTTATCCCCATCAAGCGCCACCCCCAAGTTTCCAATTTTTGCCTGGCAATCTTATCTATTTCTAGTATCCAGAAAATAACTAGATGGTTTTTTTTTTTGGTGGGGGGGGTCACCTTCTTATTTAGCTTCTGTAAAATCACAGATTATAGGCTCAGTGTCCTTTATTTATGGCTAGAAACCAATTATGATGAACATCCCATGATCATTTTTTGGGTCTGGGTTACGTCACTCAGGATAGTGTTTTCTATTTCCATCCATTTGCAGGTAAAATTCAAGATGACATTGTTTTTTTTACCGCTGAGTAGTTTTCAAATGTGTATATACTCTACACTTTCTTCATCCATTCTTCCATTGAAGGATATCTAGGTTGTTTCCAGGTTCTGGCTATTACAAATAATGCTGCTATGAGCATAGTGGAACATATGCTTTTGTAATATGATAGGGCATCTCTTGAGTATATTCCCAAGAGTGGTATTGCTGGGTCCTGGGGTAAGTTGATCCCGAATTTCCTGAGAAACCGCCACACTGCTTTCCAAAGTGGTTGCAAAAGTTTGCGTTCCCACCAGCAATGGATGAGTGTACCCCTTTCTCCACAACCTCTCCAGCAAAGGCAATCATTGGTGTTTTTGATTTTAGCCATTCTGACAGGTGTAAGATGATATCTCAAAGATGTTTTGATTTGCATTTCCCTGATCGCTTAGGAGGTTGAGCATGACCTTAAGTGTCTTTTGGCCATTTGAACGTCTTCTTTTGAGAATTCTCTGTTCAGTTCAGTGCCCCATTTTTTAATTGGGTTAATTAGCATTTTATACTCTAATTTCTTGATTTATTTATATATTTTAGAGATCAGACCTTTGTCTGTTAGGGGATTGGTGAAGATCTACTCCCAGTCAGTAGGTTGCCTTTTTGTCTTAGTGACAGTGTCCTTTGCTTTACAGAAGCTTCTCAGTTTCAGGAGGTCCCATTTATTTAATGTTGCCCTTAATGTCTGTGCTGGTGGGGTTATACATAGGGAGCGATCTCCTGTGCCCATATGTTGTAGAGTACTTCCCACTTTTCTTCTATCAGGTTCAGTTTGTTCAGATTTATATTGAAGTCTTTGATCCATTTGGACTTGAGTTTTGTGCATGGTAATAGATATGGGTCTATTTTCATTCTTCTACAGGTTGACATCCAGTTGTGCCAGCACCATTTGTTGAAGATGCTTTCTTTCTTTCAGTACATACTTTTAGCTCCTTTATCGAAAATGAGGTCTCCATAGGATTGTGGGTTAAAATCCTGTTCTTCTATTTGATTCCATTGGGTGACTTCTCTGTTTTTAAGCCAGTACCAAGCTGTTTTCAATACTGTAGCTCTGTAACAGAGTTTGAAGTCAGGGATGTTAATAGCTCCAGAAGTTCCTTTATTGTATAAGATTGTTTTGGCTATCCTGGGTTTTTTTGTTTGTTTGTTTTTTTTTTCTTTTTCCATATAAAGTTGATTATTGTCCTCTCAAGATCTGTGAAGAATTTTGATGGGACCTTGATGGGGATTGCATTGAATTTTTAAATTGCCTTTGGTAGACTTGCCATTTTTAATATGTTAATCCTCCCAATTCATGAGCAAGGAGATCCTTCCATTTTCTGGTATCCTCTTCAATTTCTTTCTTCAAAGACTTAAAGTTCTTGTCTAATAGATCTTTCACTTCCTTTGTCAGAGGTACCCCAAGATATTTTATGCTATTTGTGGCTATCGTGAAAGGTGATGCTTCTCTGATTTCCCTCTCTGCTTCCTTAGCCTTTGTGTATAGGAGTGCACCTGATTTTTTGAGTTGATCTTGTATCCTGCCACGTTACTAAAGGTGTTTATCAGATGTAGGAGTTCTTTGGTGGAGTTTTTGGAGTCGCTTATATACACTATCATATCATCTGCAAATAATGAAAGTTTAACTTCTTCCTTTCCATTTCATATCCCCTTGGTCCCCTTATGTTGTCTTATTGCTATTGCTAGAACTTCAAGCACTATATTGAAGAGGTATGGAAAGAGTGGACAGCCTTTCATGTTCCTGATTTTAGTGGGATGGCTTTGAGTTTCTCTCCATTTAATTTTATTTTATCTGTTGGTTTGCTGTAAATAGCTTTTATTATAATTAGGTATGACCCTTGTATCCCTAATCTCTACAAGGCCTTTATCATAAAGGGATGTTGATTTTTGTCAAATGCTTTTTCAGCATCTAATGAAATGATCATATATTATTTTCTTTCAGTTTATTTATATGCTGGATTACATTGATAGATTTTCGTATGTTGAACCAGCCCTGCATCTCTGGGATAAAGCCCACTTGATCATAATGGATAATTTTTCTAATGTCTTCTTGGATTCGGTTTGCCAGGGTTTTATTGAGAATTTTTGCGTCGATGTTTGTGAGTGAGATTGGCCTGTAATTCTCTTTCTTGGTTGAGTCTTTGGGTGGTTTTGGTATCAGGGTAACTGTTACTTCATACAAGGAATTTGCAATGACTCTTCTGTTTATATACTGTGAAATACATTAAGGAGTATAGGTATTAGGCCTTGTGGAAGTTCTGGTAGAATTATGCAAAGTGCTGCCACCTTGTGCTGTTTCAAAAAGACCATTGTTGGGGACAAGGTATGCTGGTAATAACCCATAATATGAACACTCAGAAGCCTGAGGCAAGAGGATCATAACTTCTAGGCTAACCTGAGCTACAATAGGAAACTTTGACTGAAAACAACAACAAAAATAGCATCACATTATTGAAAAGTTTCTGCATCCCAATAAACCTCTCTGCTGACCCAATAATCCACATCAGACCAATCCAGACTGCATTAGAAAAAGCCCAGTTTTAATGGATACAAATGCTCCTGGAGGGTTTCCCAGGCCCCCAGAGGGACACAGGAAAGAAAGACTGGAAAATCATGTGTTTGTTCTTTTGAGGGCAGTTTAAATATCCTGCAAGAATAGTCTTGAGAATCTCTGGGAAGGAGTCATCATTTGCTCATCTTTCCCCAGAGGTGGAATCTGGACTGAGGCAATTTCAGCTGAGGAGGTTTGGAGTGGAGCTCCCATTGGAACATTTCATACTCTTTGGGTAGATAGATGCCAAGGGTTGGAGTAAGCTTTCAACCAAACAATTGTACAATTCTATTAAGCCATTTGTTTGAGTTTGAGACCAAGATCAGACTAATAAAATTTGGAAAAAAGGAAATATGATCATAAATGCAGCAAATATGAGCATAAATTCTGGCAGTGGGAAGGCCAATGAATGTAACAAAATCTAACCACTAAACAGACTTCATGGAAGAGGATGTATTGGGAAAATAAAGGGCACAAAAAGCAGCTTCTGGCTTCTTTGAGCCTCTGGTTTCCAGGCTTCTTGAGCATCAGTATTCCCCTGTAGTCATTGCTAGGCTTCCTTATTCCCCTGGGAAATGTGAGTACACTATCTGCCCATTCCACAGCCTCATGATGCAGTGCAATCAGATGCAAAATGGAATCAAGTCAAGCAGGAACTCATTTTATTTCTGTGGGCATCAACTTATATAGCATCAGTGGCATGGTGTGATGTTTGGATATCTTTATCCAATGAGAGGCAGCCAAACCTGCCCTTTGGCTGTAGGAGTGTCTACCTAATTTTTGCTGTCTCATCCTCACTCAAGTTCAAGCCAGGTTTTTCTCTGTTCCACAGGCCTTGAAGTACTCAATCTAGGCTCTTTTTTCTCTTTCCAATAGGCCTTGAGGTATAAGCCCTGAGATGATTTCGACCCAACAGCAGTTACTGAATGGGGATGAAAAAAAGAGAAACCAGGCCATCATGTCATTGCCTTTATAGGAATTATGGAGCATGTGCATAGGGAAAATATACACAATTGTGGCAACAGTATAAATGTGTCACATTAGCTGTTAATGATGGGAACTGGCACTGGCAATGAAGAGAGGGTGGGAGGTGGGAGGAGGTGGGAGGTGGGAGGTGGGAGGTGGGAGGTGGGAGGTGGGAGGTGGGAGGTGAGAGGTAGGTTCTGGAATGTGGATGGTTCTGAGTTGACCAACAATGGCCATTATCTTATAGTAACTTGTACTGACAAGAGAATTGTGAGAAACATGAAGTTCTGGTCTACACTTTCCTTACCACTGAATATCTACTTAACCAGATTTCTTTCAGCTTAACTTAGAATGGGAACTTCTAAGTAGCTGACTGTGTGACATGTTAAACACATCTAAAATAGAAGTGTTTGGGCGGGGCTTCACCCCAGCCCCTGGCATCCATTTCAGAATGTCTGGGAGGAAAGTTCCATTTCAAGCCCTCTCCCCTGGGAGTTACCTCAGTCCAGGCTCCACCTCTGAAAAATCATGCCAAATTGTGACCACTCCCCAGGGAGGGTCAAGACTGCATCCCACAGCTATTTAAACTGCCCTCCCCCCACCCCACAGAGAACAAACTGGTAGTCTTTCTTGTTCTCCCTCTTCTCCATGTTTTCCTGGAGGGCCACCTGGAAGTGCTGGCATCCATTAAACCTGGGCTTTTGCTAATTCAGTTTGATTCAGTCTAATTTGGATTATTGCATTGGTAGAGAGGTTTGTCAGGCTGAAAAATCTTTACAAGGAGTCCAGAGCAATTATATCTGGATGATCTATAAGGTTATACATATGCAAAATCCTAAGCAAAGTGAAATCAACACAACAAAAGAATTTAGGTTTTAAAGTAATAAAAACATGCGAAGAAGTTTATTCTACTAGAGGCAAGATGACTGTGCCAAGATGACTGTACCCAAGCAATGAAGAAAAACATTCAGGAATAACAAAAAATGTTCTTATTCTTTTGTGCTCTAAATCTGTCTTTTGTTCAGTCAGGGGCCATCTTCAGTGGAAATGTTAATGATTTGCCCTGAGTTCTCTTCAATTGGCTACTGTGCATAAGGATCTTGTTACTAACCAATTATTTAGGGAAAACCTGTGAAACCCTTGATTATGAATGAATTCACTGATTCACTTCTGGTCTATTTTTTTTTTCTCTTGATAGTAGCAGTAATGTAGTGCCATCCCTCCAAGAATGCAACTGCGGGGCCCAGAGCAGCTACCTTTGTCTACACTGGTGCCATAACAGACTCAATAGAAACTAGTTAAAAAGTAGGTCTGAGTTTCAGTTTACTGGCAGGTAACACCCAGTTCTAGGAAAAACTGTAAGCTGATTCCACCCAGCAACAGATCAGCATCTAAATGGAGTACACAACATTTAAATATTCTAACCCTTCAGTAAGATTAGACAAAATCACCAGTGTCCCTGAGCCCAGCATGCACCTATTAACCATTTGCCAAGATACCCCTACACAAATGTTAGCCAATTAGGGTCCTGAATCCTAGAAATCCCCTCTTTCCTAACCTTTATTGTGATTAAAAAAAAAAAAAAAAAAAAAAAAAAAAAAAAAAAAAAAAAAAAAAAAAAAAAAACTCTACCCCACCTGAGCTCCACACTCTCTGATAGTACTGTGTTGGACACACAGAACATCCATGCTTGATCTTGAATAAAGTCTTTTTGCTTTTGTATGTGAGTTCAGACTTTGTGGTGGTTTTATGGGGACTCAGTGATATGGGCATAACAACAACATCATTTTTGTTTTACTTTAGCTACTCAGTGTGAGATAGCTGATATCCTTTCATTTAGAATTTTCCATGATATGACTCGCTTTACAGGTCTTAAATATTCTGCCAGTTAGAAATTATATCTATGCTAATTTGACATTCTGGTCAGTCACAGTAATATTTTTGGTCTATGACTATTTGTGCTCATCCCAAAGACCAAATAGCAAAAATTAATAATAATCAGAGATACTATGAAATATCTACTGGGAATATCACATGGTTTTATTATTGGGCTACTAATATTACTGTTTATAAAATCAGATCTGCTAATGGATAATTTCTACGATTTTTGGAAGCTGCAAAATGAATGAGAAGTCTCCATTTACAGATATTTAATACTACCTTAAACATTTAAAAATTCTACATTATAAGTTATTTATATTTTAATTAAAATTTTTGCATCTTATGTATTTATTATGAAAATGTTTTATGATGTTAAATGTATTTACTTCAATTAACAGATTTAATAAAGATTTTTTAAATGAAAAAAATCAGTGCCATGATTATACAAGAATATCATCTTGGGGCTGGAGAGATGGTTCAGAGGTTAAGAGCACTGATTGCTCTTCCAGAGGTCCTGAGTTCAATTCCCAGCAACCACATGATGGCTCACAACCATCTATAATGAGATCTGGTGCCCTCTTCTGGCATACAAACATACATGGAAGGAATGTTGTATACAAAATAAATAAATAAATCTTTAAAAAAAAGAAGAATATCATCTTTATTTGTCACTTCACACCAACAATTAAAAAAAAAAAAAAAAAAAAAAAAAACCTGAGTCAGAAATTAAAGAGAGCTTGGAAGTAAAGGGTGGACCCAGGAAGACCCTGATCACCTGAAGAAACTTTTAATATATCATTTTCAGAAACTGCATGTATCAAATAGAATTTTCATTTTCACCTCTTCACATATCACTGCCTACACTGACAACTGTAGGGTTCTCAGTTATCTATATTTTGATTGATTTAGATACTAACTCTAAATAAGCTTTAAGTAATTCTATTCATTTGTAGGTACTTAGAGTGTTTCTTTGCCTATTTCATATATTTATGCGGCAAATTCTGTCTATTCTCAGTCTTTGCCATATATGTCCCTCCCACATTTGTCCTGTCATTGTCCAATATACATATAATATTGTTTTGTTTTGATTCATTGATTTTAAGTAGGACCATATGTAAAAACGTGGGGTTGGAGCTATTGATTTTTCTATTTTTTTCTTTTATTTAAAACGGATTTTTCCCCTCCCTTAATATATCATGATTATGGCTTGCTCTTCCTCACTTTCTCCAAGTTCCTCCCCTCTCTCATTTGGATAAATTCTCCTTCTTTCACTCATTAGAAAATAAACAGGCTTATAATAAAAATAAAACAAAATTTCAACTGACACAATAAAGCAAAAATCAAAACAAATAGCACAGTAACAATAAAGAAAACAGAAAAAAAAAAAAGAACCCATTAGCTAAGAGAAGGCACTGGAAAAAGAGACCTACTTGTTGACACACTCAGGAATTCCATAAGAGTACTAAATTGGAAGCCAAGAAATTATAATGTAAAAAGAGAGAAAAAGTGATTAAAATATTTTTTTAAAGAGGAAAAACCCTGACATGACATTATGATACAAAGACTCCCTAAAATGCCATTGAGTTTATTTTTCTGTTGTTTGTTTGTTTGTTTTTCTCTGGCCAAACATGTACATGCTGCCTATACTTAAAATCACTTTGTTTTCCCAATTAAACACACTAGGAGGCAAATAAATATTTATTTGTGAGTAGTTATCAATAGGTGATTGGTTCTGGTTTAGGTTTGGAGGCATGTGTCCTTTTCTCCTTTCAGCTCTGGAACCCCATCTGATACTGGCCAGTGTATGCCTTTTGCATGATGCCTCGGTTTTAATAAATTTGTATGTATATTGGTCCTATTAGGTTTAGAAAGCCTTGTTTCTTTGGGGTCCTTCATACCCTCTGGCTTTTACACTCTTTGTGACTCCTCTTTCACAGGGTTCCTTTGCAACAGATGTTGGAGGTGTTGGCAAAATTTAGTTGAGGGCTGAGTGTTCCAAAGTGACTTACTCTGCAAAGTGTTGAGTTGTGGATATCTGTATTTGCTTTCATCTGCTTTAGGAAGAAGCTCTTCTGATGATGACTGAGCATGGTGCTGATATATGAAGGTATCAGAAAGTCATTAAAACTCATTTTATTGCTATATTCTCTTTTTTTAAAACATTCTTTTTTTAATATTTATTTATTTATTATGCATACAATATTCTCTCTGTGTGCATGTCTGCAGGCCAGAAGAGGGCACCAGACCTCTTTACAGATGGTTGTGAGCCACCATGTGGTTGTTGGGAATTGAACTCAGGACCTCTGGAAGAACAGACAATGCTCTTAACCACTGAGCCATCTCTCCAGCCCCCTTGCTATATTCTCTTAACAGAACAGAGAATTTGGCTTTACTCTAGTTCCTGGGAATTTCTAATCTCAAGTTCTTTGTTAACTAAGCAGTGTATCATATGGGTTCCATTTTGTAGAGTGGGTCTTAAAATAAATCAGATACTATTTGGTTACTTCCATTAGCTTTGTGACACNTTGTCTTTTTTTTTTTTTTTTGGTTTTTCTCTGTGGCTTTGGAGCCTGTCCTGGCACTAGCTCTTGTAGACCAGGCTGGTCTCGAACTCACAGAGATCAGCCTGCCCCTGCCTCCCGAGTGCTGGGATTAAAGGCATGCGCCACCATCGCCCGGCTTGCACTAGCATATCTTGCAGGCAGTACACCATTGTTTTTCAGAGGTTTGTCACTGGCTTGTGGTGTTTATGTATATTTTTAATAGAGCCTATTCAGGCTTTATTTGGAACACCAGCTCCCAAATAATGACACAGAGACTTTTAGTAAGTATAATAGCTTGACCTTAGTTTTGGAATTGTTTCCAACTAACTCTTAAAACTTAAATTAGGGGCTGGAGAGTTGGCTCAGAGGTTAAGAACACTGACTGCTCTTCCAGAGGTCCTGAGTTCAATTCCCAGTAACCACATGGTGGCTCACAACCATCTGTACTGAGATCTGGCGCCCTCCTCTGGCGTGCAGGCATACATCGAGGCAGAATGTTGTATACATAATAAATAAATAAATCTTTAAAAAAACTTAAATTAACCAATTTTTATTAATCTACATTCTGCCACATGGCTAATTTCCTCTACTCAGTACATTGTATCCCAGTTCTTCCATGTTTGGCTCATGAATCTCCACATCTCAGATACTTCCCCTGAGTTCCCATCTCTGCCCAAAAGCCCACTTATCATCTCCTGCCTAGCCATGTCCTCTTTACCTCTTAGTTAAACTAATTATAAGGTGTCTTGGCCTAGACATATCTTCTCAGTATACAAAAAGGTTATCCCACAACATTATCCAATCTTTGTATGAAAAAAAAGAAAGGGTTGAACTCTAACACACTAAAACTATATACAATATAAACAATTATCAAGTCAGAATTACATCTGCAAAGTCCAGTCTATCTGTATTTTGCAAATTTGGAGAAAGTACTTTATTATCTATTCTATCTTGTTGAGTCCAAAGTTTTATACCTAAAACACTTCTTATCGTAACTTGTATTACCAGCCTAAAAATATCTTTTTAGACTTTAAAATATATTTTAGATAATCAACTTAAGCTTTCATGTCTCTTAACTTTTGTAAACTTTGTATCTCTTTTATGAGATTTTTTTTTAATTTGGTTGCAAACAAATTGGTAAAACTATAACTATCCAGCCTTCAAACCTATGTGAAAAATTCAAAATATTACCTGAGAAAATGGGAAGCATAAAGCCAACAACTTTCAAAACTGTAGAAAAGACAGAGACATCTCACTGCCTGGACAGTAAATCAAGTGTTCTTTGTAACATTGGAGCACCCATCTTTGGTCCACAGTCCTATAGTATTTGACTTGCATTTGAAGCAGGGATTTTGAAGGACTGGCCTACATTGTCATGGCAAAGTTTAGCTGTCTCTTTCTTTCATGTCCTGATGTCCAATTTGAACAACATATTGTCAGTAGTTGAAGACAGCTTGGTTTCTTAGCCAGCAGGTAGCACTGACATATCAAAAACAAACTCCATATGGAGGTTTTGTGATGGCCATAATCCTTTTTTTGTCCAAGTAAATTCTTGCTGCCAGGAGCAGATATACCTCATTGTCATGAAAAGTCTTACATTATTAAGACATATTAAATGCCAGATTCTGAAGTTCTCTGAATTGTTTGAAGATCACCTATTTATTTAAAAGTATATCTGTTTGACTTTGAAAATATACCTAACATGACTATAAGTTCGATTGTTATAAGTGACTAAATACTAACTTATATTTCATAATTACCTTAAATAGTTTTAAACAATAGCTTTCATGGACTAGAACTTTCCATTACATTTTTAAATGAGTTGCATAGGCAAAATATCTTAAACAAGAATAAAAATATATGCATAGAATGTTATAGCAAAAATAAATAAATTTCTATCAATATACAAAAATCCATACCAATATAAAATATTTGAAACCAGTAGTTACTTTTTAGTTTAAAAATTAAAATACATAATCTACCCCTTTATCTTATCATCTCTATATCACCTTTTCTTGCTTTCTAGGCCCTATTCCCATTTTTCATCACTTCATAGAAGAGAAATTAGAATTGATAAAATAAAATGAAAGAAAGAAATTTTTAATGTACTCTACTTTATTTAGCTTTCTCCTGATCATGACCCATGATGACTTGCAACTAATACCCCTGTCTTTAGGGTTTTTATAGCTACAATGAAACACCTTGATCAAAAGGAAAACTGGGAAGGAAAAGGTTTATTTGACTTACACATCAACATTGGTTTCTGTTTTTTTTTTTTTTCTGAAAACACAGGAAATTTTAAAGGTTACAGGCATATCTGCATTAACACAAGTTTAGAATGTGTTTTGCTCACAAGTCAACTCCAGAAATTTTTTTTTCTGTTTCTATGTCTGAGCAAGTAAAAGGCATCAGTCCATTTTGACTGCATAGCAAAATTGTAATATAAACCTCCATCCATGTTATATTAAAGGGTGACTCATAGTAATAAGTCATGAGGAATCTATATTCAATAAGGTATGTAATTTCTCACTCAATCTTAGAGTTTGTCCCATGTAGAGAGATCAGTATATAAGTTACCAGTCATGTAGCTTTCTTAGTTTTTTACATTATGTCTGCAGCCAAGATTTTCAGGAGGTCTCCCCAATCAAATCTGATCTTTATTAATTCTGAAGAAATCCATAGCTTTTCATTTCCTGTAGTAAAAAAGTAACATCAACCCCTCCAACACAAGACATTTTCTAAATTCCATTCAGAAAATAAGACATTCTTAAAATATGTAGAATGATATACTATTGGGATAGGGGGCTGCTTGTACCAGTTGGAAAAGGGCCACTTGTTGCTTTCCAGCTACCTGACTAGCTTAGACCCAAAATAATCACACAGAAACTGTATTAATTAAAACACTGCTTGGCCTTTTAGCTCTAGCTTCTTGTTGGCTAACTCTTACATATTAATTTAACCCATCTCCATTATTCTGTGTATCAACACATGGCAGTGGCGTACTTGCAAAGTTTGGGGCATATCTGATTCTGGAGATGGCTCCATGGTGTCTCTCTAACTCTGCCCCTCTTTTTCCTAGCATACAGTGTAGTCCTCCCTGCCTAGCTCTGCTCTGCCATGCCCTTCTCTGCTATAGGCTCAAAGCAGTTCTTTATTCATTAATCAATAAAAGCAACACATAGACAGAAGGAACTCCCATACCATTTCCTCTTATCTGTTTGAACAAAAAGGAAGGCTTTAACTTTAACATAATAAAATTACATATAAGACAGGTATCAAGCAAGAATTGCAGTTACAATATTTATATTTACTTTATCTTTTATTATAACTAAGGGAAACTATAACTATAAACTCTTCACCTCCATCAATGACTATGGAGGAAAATAATATTACCTAAGTCAACAGGAATAACATTGTAAATAAATTCCAAACCTCCAGAATTGACAGAGACATCTTACTTTCTGAACAGTCACCCAACGTTGTTCTGTACCTTTGGGACGCCCATCATCAGCCTACAGGCCCATTGTATCCAGCAGACTTTTAAGGAAGAAAGAAATCTCAAGGACAGTTCCACCTGGATTGACAGTTTGTCAGTCATTTTCTTCTGTGTCCTGCAGAATGTCTAGCAGCAGGAATGCCAAAGGATCACTTCATCTTTAAGCAAGTTCAGCAATCATTTTCTATGTGTCCTGCATTTCCAGTCAAGCAGTTCAGGCAGGAGCAGTTTCTTGTCCCAATGGCTAAGCAGCTCCATAAGGAGCCTTTTCAATGTCCATCTTCCTCTTGAAGTAGTTGGTACTGCCAGGAGCAGATGTGTCTCATTGTTATTAAAAGTCCTAAATTCTTAAAATATTTAAATGCCTTATTCTGAAGGTCTCTGAAAAAAAAACAAAAAGAATACTAACTGAAATATATCTCTATCTATCCAGAAAACCTAACTAACATGACTACAATCTTGACTGTTATAGATGATTATATATTAACCTATATTTATTAATTATGCATTACATTTTTAAATGAACTGCACAAAAACAATACCTTAACAAGAGAGGAAATATACATACAACAAAATTGAACTAAAACTTGTATTAATAAACCAAGATTCATACCAATGCAAAATATTGATCTCTATAGCATATCACCCTTTAATTGAAAAATAATTTACAAACAATATTTGGGAATATGGGCATAGATCTGTGCATACTGCTTCCTGATGTTTGGAGGCCCTGTTAATCAGGTCTTTCATGGTGTATCCTGTGTGCTAGGTTCATTTTAGTCAGCAGTTGGGCAAAGTAATTTTGGAGGGTGTTCACAGTGACCTTCAGGGGTTTATGGTCTATAAAACCATAAAAGCCTAGAATGAATTCACAAGTTATCATCCTCTGTGGAAACAAAAGAAGAACCTCTTTTCCAAAGCAACATATTGATAGACCTAAATATTGACATCAAGATACCTTTATAGTATACATTCTGGTTTAACTGAGCAGCCCATACAATGAAATGTTTCTCTCTACTTAGCTCCTTCATAGTCAAAAAAATTTTTTTCAAAGGAAACACAATAGTATACATAATCCAGACTCCCTGTGTATATTGCATCTTTACATTGCTTATTTTTCTTTATTCCTTTTAATCTATGACTGTCTGTACTTTGTCTCTTTACTTTGTTTTATTAAAATTTACTTATTTTTTTTTTACCTCTCTGTACACTTTCTCTTCTGTCTCCCGAGCCTATGCACATTTATCCAACACTGTGATTCATTTAGAGGTATTTTATATCTGAATCTGTCCTACTGTATATCTGTAATTCTTTACTCTCCAAGAGCATGTCTTAAAATGCTAAGGGATTCTTAAAATTTAAGCTGTGCCATTACTAATGTACATACAGTATTCCCTGCTTGCCCTGCCCAGTCCAGCATGTCTGAGCCACTTGTGTTTCTGAGCCATGCACACTGCTCCATTTCCAGGCACACAGTCTGTCCAAATTGCCACCAAGCCAATCACAGTACCTTGCTCAAGAACCCAATACAAATGCTTAGTTTTCTGGAAGAGTCATTGCTCATGCTAATAGCATGGCCCATGGCTGAGAAGCTGCCATTTTGTATCAGTAAGACCTCTCTTAAAGAAGCCACAGCACACCACCAGCAAAGAGCAAGAAGCAATGTTAAACTCTATAATTTTGTGCCTAGAATTTCTTTCAAGCTCTCTCAGGGACTTAAGTGGATTTTACTAGGCCATGCTGTTGCCAATTTGTTGGGGGAGAGGGCTGCTTGTATCTGTTAGAGAAGGGCCACTTGTTGGCTCCCAGCCACCCGCTAGCTTAGACCTGAAATAATCACATAGAAACTATATTAATTACATTCCTGATTGGTCCATTAACTTCTTACTGGCTAATATATA
>NW_026068390.1:95596-102366 GCF_014885135.2 Alexandromys fortis | reverse complement strand
ATATACACACATATATGTGTGTGTGTTATATGATATATATATTCCATATCCATTAATCTGTGTATTGACATGTGGCAATGGCTTAAAGGGCAAAGTTTTGGCATGTCTGACTCAGGCAGTGGCTCTGTAACATCCCTCTCACTCTGCCCTTCCTTTTCCCAGCACACAGTCCAGTCCTCCCTTCCTTGCTCTACACTGTCCCATCCTGCTCTGCTATAAACTCAAAGCAGTTCTTTATTTATTAACCAATAAAAACATAGACAGAAGGACCTCCCACACCAGTATAACTCAGCAGTTTTTTATTCCACAGAACGCTGTCTCTCAATAGCTATTGATTTTTATTCATTAGCATTTAAAATTTTTAAATGAATAAAAAATTATACTAGGTTAGAATGCTCTCTTATAATATTTTTCATCATTATATGATTTATACTTCTTATATTATATTACTTTCTCCTGAAACACTTTATTATTTTAACCTATTCATATTTTGTTTTTCATTGACTGTCTATACCCATTTTATTATCTTTACTCCACATTTAAGCACATTTGAAATTATACTGTACCTATTCATAGATTTTCTTTGTCTGGACCTGGCTTTTTGCATGACTCTTTGACCATGTGAGCCAAGCCTTAAAGGACCAGGCTGCCTGTTGTGACTGATCCAACAGGAAGGTGCACATGAATGCAACACAGATTAACTATGGTGTCTGCCCACAATGAATCCATGGAAAATTTACAAATGTGTTGCAAAATTTTTCTCTGAATCTGCAGGTCTCTTTTGTGCAGAGGGAAGAAAGCCTTGTGCACACAGGTAAGCACTGTAGAAGCCAGGAAAGTTAAACACATAGCTCATATCTTCCAGGAAATGAGGAGCAAAGTACTCTTCCTGAACTTCCAGGAATTACATTGTTTGAGACAGACTTTGATGTATTTCCCAGAATTTATGTTTTTACTTATCCAAAACCTTTTTCTCCTAAAACTTAAACTTTGATTTTAGGCCATAAACACACTCTTTTGAGTGTTATCACTTGTGATTTACAACAGTCCAAGTGACTTCTGTGTTGTCTTAGGGCCAGGCCAATTATGACACTCACAGGCATTATGTTTACCTCAGTCAAACTCCCTAGATACTAAATCTTAGGCACTTTCTCTGAGTTAAAAATACCCATTCTTGTGAAAGAAGCCAGATGTACTTCGTAAGGAACCTCAATGTAAACATGTCTTTAATTGTTATGCATTTGTTGCTGAGTTAATTTTTCTATAAATCCTTTTTCAAATTTTGTGCTGTGCTTAAATATGTGTATAGTAAAATGATTGAACCAGATTCTAGAAGTCCTGTTTCAGCACAGGTGACAGTAAAACCATCTAAGCCAAGATCATTCTTGTCTCTGTGTGTATTCTTTTTTCCCCTGCCTTCTGTAAAGCCTTCAGGGAAATCACAGAAGCTGGTTTTATAACATAGGACACAGAAACTTCAGAGAAGCTAAGAAAAGTTTAAAAAAAAAGCAGAAATTACAATTACAGGAAATATGATCCTCTCTTCCAAATGCTTGCAAACATAAGTGAGAAAGTGAAAATTATTATGGGTTCTTCTCAGTCTTTTGAGACAATGCATTTTGCACAACTTAGAGCTATTTGTGAGGATCTAAAGGAACAAAATATTTAGAGCAACAACTCTACATTATACACATAGCCCATGACAAGGGAAAAATGCCATGTTAACTTGTTTACAACCTGGAATACAGTAATGTCTTGTTTGGAACCTCTAAAGAGGAGAAAAAATAATAAAAACAGAGAAAAGAGAGAGAAAATTTTCCTGACCCACATCAAGCCAGATACTGGTAGGGTAGGGTGAATGAGAATCCAACTGCTAAGGGTTTCCAATGATCACAGATCCATGTTGGGATTCTTACCCTCATGAGTGATTGAGCTGGAGCTCATGGCCCTCCAGGCTATAGTGTTCAGTCTTCTAGTGTCTAGGGGAGCAGAAGAAGTTAAAAGGGATGACCCATGGAAATCTACCACCATCGTGAGCTATCTTGGCTGATTCAGTCATAGTTTTTATGTTGTTTGCTTGAGTTTTGTTTAATTTTTTTCCTCATAGCAGAAATTAACTCAATATTAATGGTCCCTGTATGTTTAAATAAGATAGCAAAATGTCATTTATGTAGTGGTAAATTATAGATTTAGGAATTTTTTGTATTATTTCAAATGACTTACTTACAAAGTATTGGCACAGGGTTGGACAATTAAGTATTCCCTGTTGGAGGATGGTACACTGATACCTCCCAGTAGCCTGAGAAACATTAAAAATAGGCACTGTGAAGGCATATTTTTCTCTGTCCTTTTCTTGTAAAGATATAATAAAGAAACAACATTTTAAATCAATAACTATAAGAGGACATCCTTTACGCAAAAGAAAAGGCAAGGGAATTCCAGATTGTGGAATTCCCCTCTGTAGGCTGTGAATATAATTTGTTAATAAAGAAATCTTGCTTGACCCTATAGCAGGACAGAAAAGAGGTAGGTGGGCAAAACTAAACTAAATGCTGGTAGAAACATGGCAGAGTCAGGAGAAGTCATTTCTTCCCACCAGATAGACACTGGAACTTTACCCAGTAAGCCATAGCTTCGTGGCAATATACAGATTAATAGAAATAGGTTAAATTAAGATGTAAGAGTTAGCCAATAAGAAACTACAGCTAATTAGCCAAGCAGTTATTTAATTATACAGTTTCTGTGTGGTTATTTTGTGGCTGAGCAGCTGGGAATGAACAAGTGGCATCCTACAACAAATTTGTGCCAACATGGCCAACTAAAATCCACTAAAACCTGAGAGAGTTTGGGAAGGAATTCTAGGGGGAAAAGGCAGTGTTAAGCATGGAATAACACTGTGGCTACTTTAAAAGATGTTTTCCTGAATCAGCAGTAGCAGAAAAAATCATGCAGTTTTGAAACAAGGGCTTCCTGGGCCATGCTGCCATTATGAACTCTGGCTCTTTCAGGAGACTTAGCATTTAAATGGGGTTTGGGAACAGATTGCTACAACATTCCTAATGGCAACATAGACCCAAAGTCTTTAATGAGACAGATAAGCTTGTAGAAAAAGTAATAGAGAAAGAAAAATAAGTAAAATAAAGATGGAATTTATACAGAGTCTGAATTATGTATATTATTGTTTACTGTTAATATTTTGATTGTAAATGAGCCAAGTAGTATGAGACATTTTATTGTACAAACTGTTAAATTAAACCAGCATATAAATTCTAAAGGCATCTTCACTTCCAAATTTGGGTCTAAGGATATGTAGCTTTGGAAAAGAGATTCTTTTTTGTTTTCACAGAGGATGATAAATTGTGGAATTCCTCCAGAAAAAAATATGGTTTGATGTACCAAGACTCCCCAAAAACTCACTCTAAACAGCACCAAAAATACTACCCCAACAAAAAGCAGGAATCAGTTTGGAGAGAAATATTCCAATTTTGCCAAATACTATTTATAAATGTTTGTTTACATTTAAAGGGGGCTATGCTATAGAAATATTCATTGATATGGATCTTGCACTATTGATACAAATTTTAGGTCAATTTTATTATATGTATATTTCTGCTCTTGACTAAGGTATTTTGCTTGTGCAGCTCATTTAAAAATGTAATGCATAATTAAGAAATATAGGTTAATAGAGAGTCATCTATAATAGTAAAATTTATAACCATGTTAGTTAGATATTCTAGATGTACAGCGATGTATTTCAGATGGATAGGCATTCTGAAGACCTTTTAAAGACTCCAGAATATGCAATTTAAAATGTTGAAGAATGTAGGACTTTTTATAACAGTAAGACACATCTGCTCCTGGAAGAACCAAACTACTTTCATGAGGAAGATAGGCATTGAAGAGGCTCCTTATGGAGTATGTTAGCCATTTGGACAAGAAACCGCTATTACCTAGACTTGATGCTATGACATATGAACTGGACATTCAGGACCCACAAAGACATGACTGCTGATGTGAGATGGTCCATCATGGTTCCTGCTTTATGAAAGAGACTGTCAGAAATTCTGCAGGTTATAGAAGAAAGTGTCTGGCAAACTGTAAATATAGGTGGAACCGTCTTTGAACTTTCTTGATCCATGGAAAAGTCTGCTGGATACAATAGGCCTGTAGGCTGAAAATGGATACCCCAATGGAACAGAAGAACTTTGGTTGACTGTCCAGGTAGCAAAATCTATCTGCCAGTTCTATAGTTTTGAAAATTGTTTAAAATGTACTTTCTGTGTGGGTCTCTGTCTCTATTTCCATCCATCACCAGATGAAGGTTCTATGGTGATATGAAAGATAATAGTCAGTATTGCTATAGGATAGGGTCATTTCAAGTTCCCTATCCTCAGCTTCCCAAGGGACTAACTGGGGACATCGCCTTGGGCTCCTGGGAGCCACTCTAGGTTCAAGTCTCTTGCCAACACTAAGGTGGCTCCCTTAACTAAGATATGTGCTTCCCTGCTCCCCTATCCAACCTTCCTTTATCCCAATCTTCCTGTTTCCCCAAGTTCCCCCAAACCTCCCCTTCTCACTTTTCTCTCCCCGTCCCCCCTTATCCCCAACCCACCCCAACTCCAAGATCTCAATTGAGCTCCCAAGGTCCCAATGAGGAGCAGATGGAGGGAGAACACAAGCAAGGATGTCAGGACCACGGGGGGTGCACCCACCCACTGAGACAGTGGGGCTGATCTATTTGGAGCTCACCAAGGCCAGCTGGACTGTGACTGAAAAAGCATGGAATAAAACCGGACTCTCTGATCATGGAGAACAATGAGGACTGATGAGAAGCCAAGGTCAATGGCAAGGGGTTTTGATCCTACTTCATGTTCCGGCTTGGTGGGAGCCTAGCCAGTTTGGATATTCACCTTCCTAGACATGGACGGAGGGGGGAGGACATTGGACTTTCCACAGGGCAGGGAACCCTGACTGCTCTTTGAATTGGAGAGGGAAGGGGAGAGGAGTGGGGGGAGGGGGAGAAGAGTGGGGGGAGGGGAGAAGAGTGGTCGGAGGGGGAGGGAAATGGGAGGCTGGGAGGAGGCGGAAACTTTTTTTTTTCCTATTCTCAATAAAAAAATGTACTTTCTGTTCATTTAGCTAATATTATATTTTTCTGGAGTCTTTGATGGAGTTGAAGAATTTATAGCTATAGTTTTTGTTAGTTATGGTAAAAGATAAAGTAGATATAAATATTGTAACTATAATTGTCGTTTGATACCTGTTTTGTTATATGCAATTTTACTATGTTAAAGTTAAAAACTTTCCTTTTTATTTAAACACAAAAGGGGAGGTAATGTGGATTTCCCTTTATATGTTGTGAATATGACTGGTTAATAAAGAAAGCAGGCTTGAGACTATATCAGGGCAGAATATACGTAGACAGGGAAAACTAAACTGAATGCTGGTATTAAGAAAGCAAGGTCAGGAGAACCCATGTAGCCTGCCAGAGACAGATACCAGAACTTTACCCAGTAAGCCACAGCCATGTGGCAATATACAGATTAATAGAAATGGTTAAATTAAAATGTACAAGTCAGCCAATAAGGAGCTAGAGCTAATTGGCCAAGCAGTAATTTAATTAACACAGTTTCTGTGTAGCTATTTTGGGGTCGATCAGCCAGGAACAAACAAGAGGCATCTTACAAGATCTTAGAGGACCCGTGGGCTGAATTATCTTGTTGACAGCTCTTAGATCTCTCACCATTCCCCATTATCCAGATTTCTTTTAACAGAAAAAAAAAGAAAGAAAAACAGGAAAATTACAAGGGCTGTTTGATTTGTCAATATGGTGAACATCTAGCTGCTCCTGTACCGGCTATTCTAAAGCCTGCAGTTTGTCTTCTGTTAAATTTCATTGTTTAACATTGGTTAAACAATGGATTAAAATTTGTTTTAAAAAATTGGTTATTCAGATAACCACTTTAAAGGCAGGGTTATTGGTACCTCTGAAAGTTTTTAGTTGTTTTGTGCTCTTATATAGCCTGAATGGTTTGTTTCTAGTACCTTATAATATCCTTTCCAGAAACATGAGTTTCTTTTTTTTTTATTCATTTATTAAAGATTTCTGTCTCTTCTCCCCACCACCTCCCATTTCCCTCCCCCTCCCCCAATCAAGCCCCCCTCCCTGAGCCAATGGGCATGTTCTTTCGGGACCTCACAGAGGCCAGCTGGCCTGGGTCTGAAAAAAGCCCGGGATAAAACCAGTCTCACTGAACATAGTAGACAAGGAGGACTACTGAGAACTCAATAACAATGGCAATGGGTTTTTGCTCCTACTACACATACTGGCTTTGTGGGAGCCTAGGCAGTTTGGTTGCTCACCTTATTAGACCTGGAAACATGAGTTTCGTATAGTCAGGAATGTTAGTCTGGGTATTTCATTGCTGTAGAAGTTTACAACCCCATAAATTTTCTGCAATATTAGCCACATATGTCCTCAGACTTCCTCTCTGAACTTCTGGCTCTATTTATTCAACCCATCCCATGTATTTTTTTTTTCATTTGAGATATGATTCTGATCCCTAGTATTGAACATCTGCCTCTTGAAGAGGACAATTCAGATGTCAAAATTCCAGAGTAATGATGGTCACATCCATGCCTATGTCCAGTAATACCTCAAGTACAATATTATTTATATGCACTATTAGATTTGGTCTTTGATCATTTATAAACTTCTTCTAAAATATGTTTCCTATTTCCTATTGGAAGTTTTTTTTCTTTTTTTTTAA
>NW_026068390.1:83387-89468 GCF_014885135.2 Alexandromys fortis | reverse complement strand
CCAGTGATCCAGGGACAGAAGGAAGGACGGGGCAGGCAGTGCAGGATCCAGGAGAACACAGGAGCCCCTGGAGCCCAGGCTGAGGGTGCCGGGCTCTCTTACTGGGGACCTTGAGGCTCACTGCTCTGGGTGGGTAGCCTTAGAGTAGGAGCTTAAAGTAGGAGCTTAAAACTGTTGTTGAGCACTGGTCCTAGCATACAGCAGGGCAGGGTTGGGGGTGGGGTGATGGGATGCTGGCTCCTGGTAAGAAAGACAGCCCTGCAGAAGGAGCTGGGGGAGGGGGGTTTGTGCTCTATTCCAGGACTATCGCCCCTGGATAGCACACACTCACCCGTCCAGATGGAACTCTTCAGCACCTAAACAGGGCCGCCTGGTAGCCCAGTGATCCAGGGACAGAAGGAAGGACGGGGCAGGCAGTGCAGGATTCAGGAGGACACAGGAGCCCCTGGAGCCCAGATTGAGGGTGCCGGGCTCTCTTACTGGGGACCTTGAGGCTCACTGCTCTGGGTGGGTAGCCTTAAAGAAGGAGCTTAAAGTAAGAGCTTAAAACTGTTGTTGAGCCCCTATTGGAAGTTTTGATTAATCCTGTGTGTTCATTCCATCATCCAAAACAGTATACTTTTTGTAGAGCAGGCAATGGATTTTTTAATTTTCCTGGTGAGACATATCCTCCATAATGACTGGGAATGCCTGGACCATGTTTGACTTGGAGACCTGAGAGTGGGCTCCCAAAGACTTCCCCAATGGTGTCAGGTTGCTTTTTCTGTGTTTTATTGATCTAATTTCATTGGTCCAGTGTCAACCTTAGCCACATCTTCTACATATTCCAGAATGTCGTGACTTTCTATTTTGGCCATTCCCAGAAGAGACATTACTTCTAGGAACTTGTCTACAATCCCTTCTCAGATGTCCTAGTCTACCACAATCAAAACATTTAGAATTTTGATGTCTCCTCATTCCTTTAGAAAATGCTTATCCTACTCAGTACTATAGTCACATGTCTCAATGTTCATTGTATGGAAGATCCATTTATCCATTGGTGTAGATCTAACCTTTAAATACCCAAGTATCTTTTTGCATTCTATATTGGCATCTTCACAAGCCAGAGATTCAATAAGTACTTATCTAGTTTCTGGGTCTATTACTCCTATTTGTACAGCCTTAGTCAATTTTTGTAGAAAGTCACTAAAAGATTCTTTTTGTCTTGTTTAACCCTAATATATTATTCAAGTTCTTTTCCTAGTTCTTGAATTCTGTCCCAAGCATTTAAGTCTGCCTTGTGGCATAGTGACATCATAAATAACTTGATCCTGTGTGTCAACCAAGATGGTGTATTTTCACTGAGAATATCTCTCAGTCCCTTCATCAGGTAAGCATTTGAACCCCTTTCCTTTCCTTATTGTGTGTTGTCTGTCATATTTGTTGGCCCAGTTAGGAATGTCCATGTTTTGTTTTGGTTAACCCAACATTTCTACATAAGGGCTGACTCAACAAGAGGTGGAACTAAGACTTGGCTCCTAAATGTTATTCCCCATCCACAGAAACCATGTGGACATATGGCTGTGGCCTAAAGAATCACAGAGTTCCCCACTAATCAAAAGACATAAAGGCCTGATAAAATTTCTCACTCCTGTTGACCAATGTCACCCTCTACAAAGTTGGTAGCCTTCCCCCCTCTACCCCATCCATGTCTGATCTTTCCTAGATATCTGATGAGGAGAGAGACAATTCAAGCCTTACAAAACATGTTAAGGAGAGTACAGCCATAGTTAAACCTGCATATGCCACTTCCATGTCATGTCCACTCCTGCTGCAGTAGGGTACACTTCCATGAGGTACTATGAGAAGATAAGTGTGATGTGGATTCCCCTCTATTTGCTGTGAATACCATTGGTTAATAAAGGATTGCTTTGTGTTAATAGCAGAGCAGGGCAGAAAAAGCTAGGGAGGGAAAATTAAAGTGAATGTTGAGAGAAAAAAGGGCAGAATCAGAGAGAAGTCATGTAGCCCCACCAGAGACAGACGCTAGAACTTTAGCCGATAAGCCACAGATTAATAGAAATGGGTTAAATTAATATGTAAGAGTTAGTCAATAAAAAGCTATAGCTAATGGACTATGCAGTGATTTAATTAATACATATTCTGTGTGATTATGACAGAGCTAAGCAACTCTCTCTGCTAACAGAAGTGCCTCAAGGTCTGCCTGCCCCTGAAGGCAGAGATTCCTTTGCATTGTGATATAACCTCTAGCTGTTGCAGGCCTTCTGTCTCGGGCCTTAAACACCTGCAAAAGTCTCCATGGTTAACGTGGGGACAAAATTGACTCTCAGTGTTGTAACTGATCTCTCCCTTATCTGGAAGGCCATTAATAAGTAGGGCTCAGATTCACACTACTTTGAAAAGATTCTTACTCAATGTTCAATGCAACTACAGACTTAGTTTGATGGGTATAGTCTGCTCAGAGTTGTTTGTATTGGAGGTGTTCAAGCCTTTATTAGCTGGAAGTGAGTTTACAAGGTTCTAGCAGAAGCTCAAGGATGAACAAACCTCTTAATTAATGTCCCAGTGACTTGACTTGCTCACTGGTTGAGGTAACTTTGTTCATCCCATCCATCAGTCAGAGATTGGCCATCAAGCCTACTACCAATAGATTTCTGAACCTTAGAGGTTCTTAAGGCATGCCACTTGTGGGACCTTTCATCTTACTTCAGAAGTCTTATTCAATGGCCAGGGGAACACTTTACTGACTTTCTTGCACAAATCAATGAGATGGTGGAGCAGAGAGTATATCTAGGGCCCACTAAGGAAATGTTAATCAAACAATTGGTTTGGGAAAGGCTTAATGTCCTCAACCACAATGTGGTCACATCAGTCCACAATAAGAATATTCACAAGTGGATACTAGACACAAGACTCTTGACCCCAATTATTGTCCCATTGCTACCTTCATCATTTCCCTGGATGACCTCCCTCTGGATAGGCAGCATGCTAATGATACACCCCAGGACAACCAAGTAGATAAATCTTGCTAGGGATGTAGCAAACCAGGCCATCTGTTATATGACTGCCCCCATGTACAACCAAACACCCATTGCCACAGATGCAATAGGAAATTTCATTTTGCAATGGATGAATTCCAGATCAAAATCTGTAGAAACACCTGCCCCTTAAAACTCCAGACTGTGTGTTCTTCAGTCCCACAAGTAAGAGGAGGCTTTCATAATCCAAAAAAAATATTGGTTACTGCCCATTTTTCTCTGCTCCCCAATGATGAACATCTCTCTTAATGAGCAAGCTGTTAGAGGCTTGGTAGACACAGGTGGATATGTTCCCCTCCTGAGGTGGAGAAGAGGCCTGAGCAAAGAATACTGGCTCCCACTGAGCATGCATGTAATAATAAATATAAAAGGGTGAATTTGTACCATGCCAACAGGAGCCAACCTAGAGTTGGCTAGTCTTGTCAGAGGTCTTGATTATACTTAGACAATAAGAGTCAACCATGTGATGATGTCTGAGGGCCTAGCAACGGCACTGTTAGTGGTCATGATCATAACTAGCCAATGAAGGAAGACCATGTAATATAGGCTTAGGGCATATCAACAGGCACTGGGTGTCAGAGGTCCTGATCATGCCAAGCTAATGAGGAGTCAATAGATTATCAATTCATTGGAATGTCTAAATACTCACAAGAAATGTATGTCCCACCCAGTCATTAAATAAATGAGTATGCCAGATTCCAGGTGTCTGTGTCTGTCCATTGATACTACATCTTCTCATGACTTTCCGAAAGAAGATGTTAGGGCCTGGATACAACTCTCTAGAAGCTTATGGGGGCCAATTATATTTAAACTACCACACAAAGGGTCTGATATATAGCTCAACAGTAGTAGAGCATTTGCTTAGCATTCAGAGATTTGATTTGGTGTGATTTGAGCATTATTGAAAAAAAAAATCATTCCATACATATATCCACTTTACAAACAGTGATCAGAGAATGAAATGTAAATATATGCTAATACTGAGCAAAGGTTTTCTTTATTAGAGGTTAACATAATTTTGAAAGGACAAAGTTGAACTATGAATGCCACTGAAGAGATTTCATGTTCAAAATCAACTACTTGTGAAGAAGGATGCTTAAAAGAAATCGCACATTAGCTCAGAATTGAGAAATAGATAGTTATTTATTTAGCAGTAGAATAACAAATCCGAATACTCTGCTTGAATGGAGATCAGAAATTGAAATTCACAACTGGAACAGAGAGCCTGGAAAAGAGGTCAGATGCATGCTCTATATCAGCTTATATAATATAAGAGGCCACACCCAAGTGGAAAGGTAACTACTGGCTGTAAGACTTCCTACAGCACTTCCCTCTTTTGTTTAAACTAGAGAGTTCTAAGCCTAATGCAAAATTATATACAATAAGAACAAATATATTAAATAATTATACTATACTAACTAATATAATAAATAACTTAGCTGAGTCATGAGAGGAACATAACTACAGCTATCTAGTCTTCAACCCCATAGAAGATCCCAGAAGGAAAATAATACTACTTGAGTAAGTAGGAAGTGCAATCAAGCAACTTCCAAAATGTGCAACAAATGACAGAGACAACTGGCTACCTTGGCAATCACCCCAAAGTCTCAAATGTAATGTTGAAGTAACCAACTTTAGCTAACATCTAGAATAACTGACATACCATTTTCAGAGGCAGGAAAATTTTCAAAACCATCTTATCATGTCTTGGCAAGATTTGATAGTCCTACATATCTATTTTTGGTATAATGTATCTTGTCAGTGGTTGAAGCATGGACATTTCTTTGCCCAAAGGCCGGTTTGCCAAGAAGAAAACAAGCTCCAAGTGGAGTGTCTTTGGTACTCAACATTCTCTCGGGAATAGATCTCGGCTGCAAGGGGCAATCATGTCTCACTTCAACAGAACACTAAGTTATGTAAATGCCATAATCTACAGCTCTTTGAAGTGGTTGAAGGTTACCTATCTACGCTGAATATAATCTATGTATCTAAAGAACCTGATTAGTCTAACTATAAGTATTACAAACATAGATGACTATTGATCTATAGTCCTTAATAACTATATAACATAAAGACTAGGACTTCATATTAGACTATAATACAATAAACAATTGTGCAACAAATGAGGACAATAACCTCAAAATGTAAACAATGTATAAGTATCTTGATAAGAGATAGAAATGTACATTGCAATATAATAAATATATATCAATATATAAAAATGTTTTACGCAGAGGTAGAAGCATGCATGCATAAAATATTCAATGTAATTTAACTTTGTATCAGTCTACAAGAATCTATAACAATGTATTTGCCTATAAATAATAACTCACAAGTATTCAATCTATTCTTCACTATTATTATAAGCTCACACTAAACTATTATCCCATCCAATTTTCCCTTTTTTCCCCAAACGATCCCTGAGCCTAGAAAATTTTCCATTTTAAAGATAGGGCTGTTGGTACCTCTAAAGGTTTGCTAGTTACTTTATGTTCTTGTACAGTCTGAATTGCTGGTAACCATTTTGTTCAGAACCTTATAATATCCTTCCCAGAATTATGAGTTCCTGGAACTACATGAATGTTAATCTGGGTATTGCATTGCTGTAGCATATAAAAAAACATAAATTTAGTGCAATATTAGAAACATATGGCCTCAGCTTCCCACTTTGATGTTCTGGCCCAATACAGTCAACCCAACTCATGCTTTGTTTAATTTGAGATAGAGTTCCTATTCCTAGTAAATGAACATCTGCCTCTTGAAGAGGCCAATTTGGATGCCAAGATTCTGGAGTAGTGATACTCACATCTGTGCCTGTGTATATCAGACCAACAATTATATTGCCATTAATATGCACTCTTAGCTTCATCTTTGATCATTTATATACATCTGCCAGAATATATGTTTCTTTTTTTTTCTAACAACTTAAACATTTTTTTTATTGAGAATAAGAAAAAAAAAGTTTCCGCCTCCTCCCAGCCTCCCATTTCCCTCCCCCTCCCCCACTCTTCTCCCCTCCCCCCTCTCTTCTCCCCCTCCCCCC